>NC_048304.1:88875851-89069050 GCF_013100865.1 Trachemys scripta elegans | reverse complement strand
CAGTGAAACCAATATTCCCATCATTATTACTGCTTACTGTGTGCTCCACAATATCTGTGAGAGTAAGGGGGAGATGTTTATGGCGAGGTGGTAGGTTGAGGCAAATCGCCTGGCTGCTGATTACGCGCAGCCAGACACCAGGGCGTTTAGAAGAGCACAGCAGGGCGCAGTGCGCATCAGAGAAGCTTTGAAAACCAGTTTCATGACTGGCCAGGCTATGGTGTGAAAGTTGTGTTTGTTTCTCCTTTATGAAAACCTGCCCCTAGTAAGCACTGAGGGGTATAGGCATCTCCAGGGTTAGATGGCAATTTCAGCGCTAATCCTCTCGTCAGGGAGGAGTACAGAAATCAATTTTAAGAGCCCGTTAAGTCGACAAAAATGGCTTTGTCGTGTGGACGGGTGCAGGGTTAAATCGATCTAATGCTGCTAAATTCCACCTAAACTCGTAGTGTAGACCAGGTCTAAATCAGCCAACAGCAGATGCCATGGAGAGGGATGTGTCCTCAAGCCCTGCCCCCGTTACAGATTAGGTGCCTAAGTCTGAGCTGAAGGAAGGCACCTATCCACTTAGGATCCATATCTGGGAACCCTTCCTGGAATCAAAAACAACAAAGAGTCTGGTGGCACCTTAAAGACTAACAGATTTATTTGGGCATAAGCTTTCGTGAGTAAAAACCTCACTTCACTCTATGCATCCGAAGAAGTGAGGTTTTTACTCACGAAAGCTTATGCCCAAATAAATCTGTTAGTCTTTAAGGTGCCACCAGACTCTTTGTTGTTTTTGATTCCAGGAAGGGTTCCCAGATATGGATCCTAAGTGGATAGGTGCCTTCCTTCAGCTCAGACTTAGGCACCTAATCTGTAACGGGGGCAGGGCTTGAGGACACATCCCTCTCCATGGCATCTGCTGTTGGCTGATTTAGACCTGGTCTACACTACGAGTTTAGGTGGAATTTAGCAGCATTAGATCGATTTAACCCTGCACCCGTCCACACGACAAAGCCATTTTTGTCGACTTAACGGGCTCTTAAAATTGATTTCTGTACTCCTCCCTGACGAGAGGATTAGCGCTGAAATTGCCATCTAACCCTGGAGATGCCTATACCCCTCAGTGCTTACTAGGGGCAGGTTTTCATAAAGGAGAAACAAACACAACTTTCACACCATAGCCTGGCCAGTCATGAAACTGGTTTTCAAAGCTTCTCTGATGCGCACTGCGCCCTGCTGTGCTCTTCTAAACGCCCTGGTGTCTGGCTGCGCGTAATCAGCAGCCAGGCGATTTGCCTCAACCTACCACCTCGCCATAAACATCTCCCCCTTACTCTCACAGATATTGTGGAGCACACAGTAAGCAGTAATAATGATGGGAATATTGGTTTCACTGAGGTCTAACCGAGTCAGCAAACTGCACCAGCGAGGTTTTAAACGTCCAAAGGCACATTCTACCACCATTCTGCACTTGCTCAGCCTATAGTTGAACTGCTCCTTTCTACTGTCCAGGCTTCATGAGCCATGGGAGCCAGGGGTAGGTACGACCGTGCGGTGCTGCCGACAGGGAGAGCAGCCTGAGGAAGAAGCCTCCAGCTGGCATGATATTCCAGGTAGGACTGAATCTCCATTATACGAAACTTAAAGAGAATGACCTGGAGTCATTCCCATTTTGTCCAGGCGCCCCCGACTGACCTCACCGAGGCTGGCCAGGAGCACCCATGTCTGCCCAGGTGCCCCCAATCAACCTAACTGAGGTCGGCCAAGAGCACCCACAGGACGATGATGAGGGCTAGCAGTCATATTGCACCATCTGTCGTCCACAAGGCAAGGCAAGGCAAGGCAAGGCAAGGGGATGCTGCTGTGTAGAGCAAAAAAAAAAGGGGAATGAGCGACAGGGGATGGATCACTTGATTGCCTGTCCTGTTCATTCCTTCTGAAGCACCTGGCATTGGCCACTATCTGAAGAAAGGATACTGGGCTAGATGGACCATAGGTCTGACCCAGTATGGTCATTCTTATGCATCTACTCAGGTTTTGTTAATCCCACTGGGTTCATAGGTACCTAAAAGCTGAATTGCAATGCTTATGCCTCTTTGTGGTTTTGGGCCAAAGTGCATAGGTGAACATAATGCATGTCCACAATCCATCTTCTATAATGCATATTACAGTCTACTTTGTTTAGTGTTTTATATACTTGTATAATGATATTTTTCATTTTCTGTCTTTTGAGTCAATTTAAATATTTTATATAATTTGAAGAACCATTTCATATATTATAACTAAGGGAGAAGTTGGCTCATTACTGAGTAGTTACTATACTAAAACAGTACTGTCTGCGGAGGAGAAAATGAGAAAAAAATTGGACGTGGTGAAGGTTGGATGGAGTTCTAATGACACATGGACCTATTTCCTGTTAGTAGCTAAGGCCCTAAGCCTGCAAATCCTTACAAACATGCCTGACTTTAACCATGTAGTAGTCCCACTGAAGTCAATGATACCACTTTCATCATAAATTTTATGCATGTCCCGAAGTGTTTCCAGGACTAAAGCCTAAATTGGCTGGTTTAATTACACTGGGACAAAATGCTGGATCATTTTACATGTAATCTGATTAAACATTTTGACTATCTTGCTGAAATGAAATTTATTTTTCTCACTTTTAGAGAAGAGGAGCAACTTGGTCATTGTAACTAAAGTGACTGGGGGGTGGGGGAAGAGTAAAAATTGCTCCTGGCTTTGATCTTGTATTTTCAATTTAGTTGGTTTAAGCCTGGAGTAAAGGTTTTGGCCAAGTTATAAATCCCCGAAAATAGGAGTTTATAATAAAATGCTGACATACTCTTAACTGTAGTAATACTAGTAGGCTCATTAAAATGTACTCCAACAAAAAACCCTCTTTGTGACCAACGATACTTGAAGTGATTTTTTTAAGTACAATGCGATAAAAAGTAAACCACATTTGCATCAAGTCATGTCACAAAGACCCACATCTGATGTGATTCTGCTGGCACTCCTTTAGTTATTATTGCTGCCAACAGGCAGGGTGTAAGGAAACCTGATTGTAATTCAGCTTGGAAGAAGCAGGGAGCACTGGGATCTGCTATACAGAGGCCTGCAATCTGTCCATCTGTTCACAGTGAGGGATTAAATTAAATCCCATTGAGCTTTCATATTCACAAATCCAGGAACAGTAGTAATTGGTTATTAAACAAATTAAAGTTTGTTGTGTTTACAGTTTTATCTCAAATTGGTATCAAGGCAAGTTCATGCTGCATATTACAGATTTTTTTCCCCTTCAACAGTTTACGTATTCTTTGGATCTATATAAATATTGTTTGAAATACAGAATAGCAGTTCTTGTGATTTTTCATCCAGTTTTTATTAGAACAGATTATATCTCTTAGAATAGATCTCTCTTACTCTAAAAAAATCATAAAGCTAATTGTATTGGCATTTATGTAACTTTTTTTCTGAAAAGTGCATCTCATGCACTTTATAGAGCAATGAATTACAAATGTGTAGTACTCTAACTGTATGCAAACAGTGAGCAATATTCCAATTACAGCTGTGAAGATTGCCACAAACATTTATATTCATGCCAGTTCATCTTTGCTGGGATGAATTGAGTGAGAAAAGCTGGTCAAGGACACTAAAGATTTTTTTTTTTTTTTTACTCTAATTTTGGAACCTTTAGACTCTAGTCAAAGAACTACCAGGTTTAAATACGTGGAAATAGCACTTTAACGTCTCATCTAACAGATAGGTTCTCTTTTGACTGTATAACTTGAAATATTTTACTGCAGCGGCAACGTTCTGAGAACAATCCTGCCTTGGGTTGGCCAAGTCTATTGTGTTAGGGGTACACAGAGCCTCTTTATCACAATGCCTTAGGCCACCTTCATAGGAGGTGGTAAGGGGCACAGATAAAACATTTCAGCCCAGATCCACAAAGGGACTTAGGCAACTAAACCACAGATTTAGGTGCTACTACAATCCCCAGAAACCCCACTTAGCTGCTGCCTAACCCTGGAGGCACCTAAACTCACTCAGCACCTAAATTTTGGCTGCAAAAGTCCCCAGGGCACCTTAAGTTTTACAGCTTGCATGGCCTGATACAGTATGGGTGCTCTGTGCACTCCTAAATACCACACAAAATGTCTGGGGTGGAGAAAGCTGCTTCCCTTATAACCTTTAGCCTAGTGGTTAGGGTACTCTCCCAGAACGTGGGAAGCCCTGCTTCAATACCCACCCACCCCCCAGCCTGAGGAGAAGAAGGAATATGGACAGGCCTTCCCCATTCCTCTGGTAAGTGGCCTAACCATTGGGCTATCGGTATTCTGATAGAGGTTTCTCTCAACCCCTCCTGTTGAAGCTGTTTTAATTTGTATGAATAGTTAAATAAGCATTGCGTCAGAGGGAGTATGAATGCCTCTATAGTCCTGTGGCTAGGGCATTCATGAGAGCAGTGGGAACTCCTGTTCAAGTATCTTCTCATCAGGTGGAGGAGGGAATTGAGTGGCCATCTCCCACATTCTAGGTGAGTACCCTAACTACTGCGCTAAAAGCTATAAGGGAGGCCACCTACTCCCTCAACTCCTATCCCTTTTGTGTGGAGTTAGGCAGGTGCCTATGCCATTTAAAAACTCTGTGAGGGTGGGGGACATTTTGGACACAAGTCTCTTGTCAGCATCTGCTACTGGCTATCTTAGGTGGCTCCCTGTCTAGCATGCTGGCTTTTGTGGATCCCATTGTCAGGAGCTTAACTCTTCCCATGCATTGTACAGGTAACCTAGACACCTAACATAGGGTTTGTGCAGTCTAGTGATTTTCAAAGTATTTAAAAGTTAGGTATAGTAATGCTCAGTGTTGCTATTCCATTTCTTTATGGACTCAGACCCTCAGCCTTCTCTAGAGTAGGAGTTGAAAGGTGTTAGCTAACACATGTGTTAAAAGCCTAGTATTGACCAGGCTGTCTGCCTTTAACAGGTGTTTAACTGCTCAAGCTAAAGCATGTGAGGAATCTCCATAGCCCCAGCTATAGCCAGATGTTTAGGCCAGGACCTCAGCTGGTAGGTGACAATGGGGGAGTTGGGCACACTTTATTTTTTGAAGCACCAATAAGGAGAGCTGTGGAGCATTGATCTATCATGGATATAGTGCTCTATTTAGCCACATAACAGTGAAAGTGCACTGCCAAGCCAACATGCCTCTACCTTGGTCTTCTAGAGAACACTTCTGAAGTTAAGAGTATAGTTTAGACTCCATATCCTTGTTTAGTCTGTGGCCTTTCTATCTCATTAGCAAAGGGCGTGACAATTCATATCAATTGTAATGATAGTTTTGTGACGTGAACAACTGTTTACTTAGAAACTGCACTGAAACCATCAACTCATTTCACAAACACAAAACTATAAAACTGTAATGATTCTGCTCACTGCTACCATGGTTAGAATTTGAACTGGTGGTGGGGTACATATGAAAGGATATGCTATCCTAGTTACATGAGTCAGCCAGCCACACTCTCTGCCTAAATGATTTATTCATTCTTGAGCATCAAAACGACAAAGAAAAGTGAAGGAGACATTGATACTCCCACAAATGCTCTTTGTAGTAAGAGGGAGTATTTTATATGTACAGTATTTATTCATGTGAACAGTCCCACATCTCAGCAGGTTTGTCTCCTCTGCTAGCTGTTTTTGATAAAGTGAACCTGTACATCAGGCAAATTTTCACTGACTTACTTCTGATGATGTTACAAAGTATCTTAACTCCCAAAATCTCTTTTAAATTTAAATTTCTCACTTCCTTTCTTCACTTTCACCCACCATTTCCAACTGTTGCACTCTTTATGTATTTAGTTAATTATCTACTCTTCACAGCCTAAAGATTTACTCTTCGAATATATTTTACCGGATATTTATATATCTATGGACCATTCATTAATACGCTGATTGAAGGCTTTGAACCATGAAAGGCTTACTTCAGAGATGTAGTTTGAGCACCTGACTTGAATATCATAATGTAATCTTACATAATGCTTGTTGCACAGCAAAACATCCCATGAAATTACTTTTAGTAAACTCTGCTGTACAAATGGTGTTTTATCATTTCTGTTTTCATCGTTAAATAAAAAACACCTTCTTAATAATCCCTATATATTGAAGATTAAAAAAAAACTATATAATATTTTGTCCAACCTGGTTTAAATTTTCCACAGGAAAGAATGGCAATCTCAGCTCATGCCATGGCACTTCTGGGTGGATCCTGGTATAAATTCCAATATGGAGAAGAAGGGCATTCATTTGGCAGTCTCATTTTCCATACATGTAAGTTAGCGGAAAGCTCAAAGTCAAATGCATGCTAGTCCCCTGTTAGTCAAAGCCAAATCCCACATAAGATTAAAGGAGGAAATCCTTACATTCCCCTGGATCCTAAAGCCTGTCTCCTAACAAAAGCATCTGTCTCCTCTACTGACAAGTTATTTAATCTTTTTAGACAACCACGGTTCAGCCCGTACACCATTTCCACAAGCATCTAAAATACAAGAGAGTAAAATAAAACAATACTTTGTTGTTAATCTTGGATTATGAACTAGTTTTTCTGATGCCTAGTATTAATATATTACTTTGTGTTTCCTTCAATTAATTCAGTCTTTACCCAGCCATTGTTAGATAAAAATTTACAATTTAAAAACAAATCATTTTTTCCACTGTGAAACAATCTCATTGACGGCTGAACTTATGATTCTAATCACTCTCACTGTCCGATGACAAAAGACAGGCTGAAAAATCCAGATAATTTTTTTTTTTTTTACTCTTCATCATGTGGCGAGAGGGATGGATTTAGTCACTCAAGGAACAGCAAGGAAGGTACCCTTCTGATTCATAGGTGAGACAGAATGAAACTGCATTTCCAATAACTGTGGATACATTGGAGGCAAGGGCATCTGTATGGATGCCCAGATCCTCTCTACTATTCTCTGCCCCTCCATATCCTGCTGTTTTAAAAGCTATTCTATTATGCACTCCACCCCCACCCCTACCTGGCTAAGTCTCTCCCCTCCCGCCAGGTGTTTTGAAGGCATGGAGTGAATTAATCCTGACAATTTCTGGTAGAGAGATGCCATAGAAACGACCTTTCCCTAGCTCTGCCCACTCATGTACCCCATCTCTGTCCCCAAACCCACTAAACATAGTGTTTCACAGTTTCAGAAGGAAGATAAGGGGGGAAGCTGTTCTAGACTTGATTTTAACAAATAGGGAGGAACTCGTTGAGAATTTGAAAGTAGAAGGCAGCTTGGGTGAAAGTGATCATGAAATCATAGAGTTTGCAATTCTAAGGAAGGGTAGAAGGGAGAACAGCAAAACAGAGACAATGGATTTCAGGAAGGCAGATTTTGGTAAGCTCAGAGATCTGATAGGTAAGGTCCCATGGGAATCAAGACTGAGGAGAGTTGGCAGTTTTTCAAAGGGACACTATTAGGGGCCCAAAAGCAAGCTATTCCGCTGGTTAGGAAAGATAAAAAATATGGCAAAAACCGCCTTGGCTTAACCACGAGATCTTGCATGATCTAAAAAATAAAAAGGAGTCATATAAAAAATGGAAACTAAGATGGATTACAAAGGATGAATATAGGCAAACAACACAGGAATGCAGGGGCAAGATTAGAAAGGCAAAGGCACAAAATGAGCTCAAACTAGCTATGGGAATAAAGGGAAACAAGCAGACTTTTTATCAATACATTAGGAGCAAGAGGAAGACCAAAGACAGGGTAGGCCCACTGCTCAGTGAAGAAGGAGATACAGTAACAGGAAACTTGGAAATGGCAGAGATGCTTAATGACTTCTTTGTTTCGGTCTTCACCGAGAAGTCTGAAGGAATGCCTAACATAGTTAATGCTAATAGGAAGGGGGTAGGTTTAGCAGATAAAATAAAAAAAGAACAAGTTAAAAATCACTTAGAAAGTTTCACCAGGGCCTGATGAAATGCATCCTAGACTACTCAAGGAGCTAATAGAGGAGGTATCTGAGCCTCTAGCTATTATCTTTGGAAAATCATGGGAGACGGGAGAGATTCCAGAAGACTGGAAAAGGGCAAATATAGTGCCCATCTATAAAAAGGGAAATAAAAACAACCCAGGAAACTACAGACCAGTTAGTTTAACTTCTGTGCCAGGGAAGATAATGGAGCAAGTAAGGAAATCATCTGCAAACACTTGGAAGGTGGTAAGGTGATAGGGAATAGCCAGCATGGATTTGTAAAGAACAAATTGTGTCAAACCAATCTGATAGCTTTCTTTGATAGGATAACGAGTCTTGTGGATAAGGGAGAAGCTGTGGATGTGGTATACCTAGACTTTAGTAAGGCATTTGATACGGTCTCGCATGATATTCTTATCGACAAACTAGGCAAATGCAATTTAGATGGGGCTACTATAAGGTGGGTGCATAACTGGCTGGATAACCGTACTCAGAGAGTTGTTATTAATGGTTCCCAATCCTGCTGGAAAGGCATAACAAGTGGGGTTCCGCAGGGGTCTGTTTTGGGACCAGCTCTGTTCAATATCTTCATTAAAGACTTAGATATTGGCATAGAAAGTACGCTTTTTGCGGATGATACCAAACTGGGAGGGATTGCAACTGCTTTGGAGAACAGGGTCATAATTCAAAATGATCTGGACAAATTGGAGAAATGGTCTGAGGTAAACAGGATGAAATTTAACAAAGACAAATGCAAAGTGCTCCACTTAGGAAGGAAATATCAGTTTCACACATACAGAATGGGAAGAGACTGTCTAGGAAGGAGTACAGCAGAAAGGAATCTAGGGGTTACAGTGGACGACAAGCTAAATATGAGTCAACAGTGTGATGCTGTTGCAAAAAAAGCAAATGTGATTCTGGGATGTATTAACAAGTGTGTTGTGAGCAAGACATGAGAAGTCATTCTTCCGCTCTACTCTGCTCTGGTTAGGCCTCAGCTGGAGTATTGTGTCCAGTTCTGGGCACCACATTTCAAGAAAGATGTGGAGAAATTGGAGAGGGTCCTGAGAAGAGCAACAAGAATGATTAAAGGTCTTGAGAACATGACCTATGAAGGAAGGCTGAAAGAATTGCTTTTGTTTAGTTTGGAAAAGAGAAGACTGAGAGGGGACATGATAGCAGTTTTTAGGTATCTAAAAGGGTGTCATAAGGAGGAGGGAGAAAACTTGTTCACCTTAGCCTCCAAGGATAGAACAAGAAGTAATGGGTTTAAACTGTAGCAAGGAAGGTTTAGGTTGGACATTAGGAAAAAGTTCCTAACTGTCAGGGTGGTTAAACACTGGAATAAATTGCCTAGGGAGGTTGTGGAATCTCCATCTCTGGAGATATTTAAGAGTAGGTTAGATAAATGTCTATCAGGGATGGTCTAGACCAGGGGTCAGCAACGTTCGGCACGCAGCTCGCCAGGGTAAGCACCCTGGCGGGCCGGGCCAGTTTTATTTACCTGCTGACGCGGCAGGTTCGGCCGATCGTGGCCCCCACTGACCTCGGTTCGCCGTCCCGGGCCAATGGGGGCAGCGAGAAGCTGCGGCCAGCACATCGCTCGCCCGCGCCGCTTCTCACCGCCCCCATTGGCCACGGATCGCGATCCCGGGCCAGTGGGGGCGGTGGGAAGCGGCGCGGGCGAGCGATGTGCTGGCCGCAGCTTCTCGCTGCCCCCATTGCCCGGGATGGCGAACCCGAGCCAAGGGGGGGCCATGATCGGCCGAACCTGCCACGTCAGCAGGTAAATAAAACTGGCCCAGCCCGCCAGGGGGCTTACCCTGGCGAGCCGCATGCTGAACGTTGCCGACCCCTGGTCTAGACAGTATTTGGTCCTGCCATGCGGGCAGGGGACTGGACTCGATGACCTCTCGAGGTCCCTTCCAGTCCTAGAATCTATGAATCTATGAATCTATAATGGTCTGCATTGCCTCAAACCTTCTCTAGCAGATTTTGGCCTAGTTGTGCAGGTTTCACTCTAGATTTTTCACCTCTGCCAAATAAATCAGGGGAATGAAATAACTCTGTGGCTGCAATTCTGATTCTACCTTTAGATCACCGTGTTTTTTATTTTGATTTAGTTTTCTTTCTCCTATCAGCAAACAGCAACATTTATGCTGGAATCCAAAGACTCACCTAAGAGTTGATATTTCTACAGCTCTGAAAATGTTGTTCTAAAGACTAATATCTGAGGCTACTGAAGAAATATTACAATCAGTTCAGCACACCATGCAGCACTACCATTCCATACCACACAAAGACCTGTACACTGAATGAGTACAGAGACTGATTTATTTTCCTGGCCCAGAAGAGCTTATTCTGCACATGGCTGAAGCAGCCTGAGAGGAGCTAAGAAAAGCAGAAAGGATACAAGTTGTTCTACTCACTCACAGTATAACCAGCAAGTCAACAAAGAGAGGTCTGACTTTCCACTTTATACTGTCATTTTCTAATGTCATCAGCAATCTCTATTTCTTAAATTATTATGCATAGCTGGTTTTAATTTCTGATGAAAAAACTATCTGTACAATACTGTATAAAATATTTCTCTCGAAATTTCTTGCCCTCTTGTGGCAGGAAACTTTTAACCACTTAATGGTCCTATTTAAACTATTGAAATAATTTCTATGGCTATGCCTTATTACAGTTATTGATTATTTGTCCAAAGCTCAAGAAGCACTCAAGCCTCAGAAGGGACATAGTACCATGATTTGAAAGTTAATGGAAACATCTTTAAAGTATTTAAGGAAGACTATAGATAAGATTAAATATACCTCTACCTATCTCCAAGTTCATTTTATGTTGATTCAGCTCTCACAGGAACTAAGAAAAAGAAAAGGTTTCATTAAGAAGAGACCTGGGAACCAATTTTTCTTTCATGTTAATCAGATAAGGTATACATGAGAGCCACATTAGAATAAACTGGGATTTCACCAGAGAATGTACATTTCTCTCTTTCTGTGTCCCTCCATTCCAGAGTATTCCCTTCCATGAGAACAAACTGTTCCAAGTAAACAATCAGAACATATAATACTTAGCAATAATAGCAATGGGCTGGAGCAAAAAGCCACCAGCAGCAGCCATACTAATAGGGTATTGTGATAAATGAAAGGAGGATAGCTCCCTTTTATGGGCACTCAGCCAGCCAGTTAGCTATAAAACCCCTGTTAATAGCTGTTCTCTATTTGCTTTACCTGTAAAGGGTTACAAAATCTATAGATAAAAGGAAGGGCGTGGGCACCTGACTAAAAGAGCCAATGGAAAGGCTAGAACTTTTTAAAATTGGTGAAAATCTTCCCTTTTGTCTGTCTTGGTTGTTCTCCCGGAGAGCAGAGACAGGGCTGGAGCTATGCTGTAAAAGCTTGGGCCAGGTATGAAAATCATCAGATCATACCTAGAAACTACTCATTTGAAACCCCAGATATGTAAGTAGATCAGGAAATGTCTAGGAAGACGAGATTACATTATTTATCTCTTTTATTTCTTTATGGCTTGTGGACTTCTCTGTGCTAACCCCAGGTGCTTTTGTTTTGCTTGTAACCTTTAAACTGGACCTTAAGATGCTACCTTGATGCTTAATCCTTGTAATCGTTTTTTTTTCAAACCTAACAAAAAGCTTAAGTTCCAGACTTATTTTCTTTCTTTTTGTTTTTAATAAAATTGACCTTTTTTAAGAACAGGATTGGATTTTTGTGTCCCTAGGAGGTTTGTGCATATGTTAATAAATTAGCTGGTGGCAATAGCTGATTTCCCTTGTTTTCTTTCTCAGCTCTTCCCCAGAGCGGGGGTGAAAGGGCTTGAGGGTACCCTACAGGAAGGAATTCCCAACTGCGCCTTCCTGGGTTCTCAAAGGGGTTTTTGCACTTGGATGGTGGCAGCCATCTAAGGTCAGAGAAAAGCTGTAACCCTGGGAGTTTAATACAAGCCTGGAGTGGCCAGTATTAATTTTTAGAATCCTTGCGGGCCCCCACCTTCTGCACTTAATGTGCCAGAGTGGGGAATCAGCCTTAACAGGTATGAAGAATTCTTCTATGCTCACCTTTTGTCAGGCTCAGCAAAGAGTGAGAGGAAGCAGGTTGTACTTCTCTAGCCCTCTAGGGCTGTCCTAACTCATACCCCAGCAGCAATGACCTTATAATCTACTGAACTACTCCTCCCCCAGCTCCCTGTGATTGGATGGTGAGCTAGAACTGTAGAACTGGAAGGGATCTTGAGAGGTCATCTGCATTGAGGCAGGACCAAGTACACTTAGACCATCCGTGACAGGCATTTGTCTAACCTGTTCTTAAAAGCCTTCAATAATGGGGATTACACAACCTCCCTTGGAAACCTATTCCAGAGCTCTTGAATTAGTTAGCATTCTTGTTTATAACTATAACCAACTTTGAAAATCAGATAGTTAATAGTCTTCACATAAGACAGCAGCTACTTAGGAAAAGAAAAAATGAGATTTTTTTGTATACTTTCTATCAAAGTTTTATAGTACCATTAACTGGATATGAATCCACTGAAAGCTTTCTTAGTCAACAACATTGATGGCAAAGAAATTTTTATTAAAAAAATCTTATTCTTACCACTTTTGACTAAAATCTCACACCTATATCATTGGAACAGAAAGACAAATTTACCAGTAAAATTCAACAACCAGTATCTAAATGAGTTTTCCCACATGAAATCATTATGTGCTATTATGCACATTATGACTATACTCAGTCATTACTATTAGGATAATACACCACTTTGCACAGTACACTGAAACTTTAGGCATATTTTACACGCATTTTCTGTCAATAAACGTACTTTAATTAATCACAAAAATATTAATTTAACATTTCTGTTAGGAAATTAGGACATGATCCTGCACAAAGTTAAGCATAATTGTAGGTCCTTGCAGGATCAAAGCATATATTTATAAATGCTTATAACATAAGGTTTTTATTTTATTTTTTAATTTGGGAAGTGGTGAAAGGGCCTATCCTCAGTGGGAACAAGCCAACCTGAAAATTTTAAAGTTCAGCTGTTTGAGTAGTGTCGGAGAGACATTTATTTAAACTGAGAAAGCTGACAGATTTTGCTCAAAATGTCTAGAAAAATTCACCGCTGGGCTAAAATGAAGTGTAAACAAATTCAACCCAAAAGGTTAATTTTAAGAAAACAAGAAGCACTGAAATTCTTAATGCTACCTTGGCACTCCTACTCCCACATAATACCGACTCCAGTTTTGTAATCTGTTACTTGAACTATCAATCAAGTTCCATTTTCCTTCATGAAGTCCTACATTCTGATTCACTAGTGTGACATGGCATGGCATTTTTCTTCTTCTTGTTTTAATAACCACTGAATCCTAGAGTACATATTTCAAATACATAAATCACCTGCTTACAAAAGTAATTGTGCTCATTTGCAGTATTTGCTACCTCTAAAATTGGTGAATTTTTATCCTGCAATAAAAAACAAGGTGTGTTTTGCATTCCTTGCAAGAACTATCAGCCTTGTTATCAACGAGATGAGCCCTTGCTGGTATAAACAGAAACTTCCATGATTGGCTGTTCTGATTGCATGATTTATATTACTTACCACAGGTTAACTTGCATATAGCTTTGCCGTTCACTTCCTGGAACCCATCGAATTTTCTTCTACAGTGCTATTTTATGGACCACTACATTTCACAAATCAAAGATTCAATAGTCATAGTGAAGAATGAAAGTTGATTTTTTTCATGGAAGATAATACATTTTTTTCTTCAAGGATGTGACATTTCCTTTCCTCACAAAATCAAATGATCAAAAGAGAACTTTATCACATTTGAAGCATAAAAGCTGAAGCAAGACAAGAGATCACAAACACGACACAAAAAGGCTTTGTCTGCATGAACAGATGCACTTGAAAAAGGAACAGTGTATTCATCCAGTTAGCGTGTGCTGTGTCTCACATAAGGTGACCAGACAGCAAGTGTGAAAAATCGGGACGGGGGTGGGGGGTAATAGGAGCCTATATAAGAAAAAGACCCCAAAATCATGATTGTCCCTATAAAATTGGGACATCTGATCTCACAGCATGTGTGAGAGTTGGTTTGGAGGCTGGTCAAGGTCCCTCAGTAATAGACCTCACACAACCCTGGGTCTGTGGAGTGTTGGCTTCAAATATTTGAGAAAATGGGCTCCCAAATCCCTATGTCTCCCCAAGTGAGCCTGTGCAACATAGCAAAAGCAGTGTATGCAGTGGAGCAGATATTGTGAGGCTGGGAAGGCAGATACTTTCTTCAAAGATAACTGGGCCAGTAAGCAAGTGCCAATATAGAGTGCTTGCTAAACTCCTTTCCACGGAGGTTAAGCTTATCAGCTCTATGCTTCCCTCTGACCTTTAATGTCCTTCACTGATCTAGACCAGCAGTTCTCAAACTGTGGGTCAGGACTCCAAAGTGGGTTGTGACCCTTTTTTAATGGGGCCGCCAGGGCTGGCTTAGACTTGCTGGGGTCCGGGGCCAAAGTCCAAGTTCGAAGTCTTCAGCCCTGGGCTGCAGGGCTCAGGTTACAGGTCCCCTGCCTGGGCTGAAGCCCTTGGGCCCAGGGTAGTGGGGCTTGGGTGGGCTCTGGCTTCATTCTCCCATCCTGGGGTCCTATAGTAATTTTTGTTGTCAAAAGGGGTCATTGTGCAATGAAGTTTGAGAACCCCTGATCTAGACTTTGTGATCCTATGCTAGAAAACAATGTTCTGATGCAAATTGGCCTCTATTTAAAGACCCCCCCCAAATCTAATTTGTTTACAAACCTTAGATGATCACATGTTCAAACAGCATCTCTGTTCCAAGTTATTCTTTCCCTTTGTCCTGAGTAACTTTAAAAAGGAAGCGTATTCATCCAATTAGCATGTGCTAACATGTTGATGTCTGATAAATATTGTTGCCCCATTCCTGAGAATTAACAATTTTGGAGTCCTTGCAGAGAGTTATAGAAGGCAGATTGGGGACATAGCATAGGTTCTTGTGTCATTTATTTATTTACGAACTGTAATAAAACCTGAACAGAAGTGGCCAAAACAGCACACAGGCAGGTCCAGTTGCAGAAACCCCAATTGAGTAATTTTATCCAGGTCTGTACCCAAAAAAACAGCTACCTGCAGGGCTGCCCAGAGGGGGTGGCGGCAAGTGGTGCAATTTACCCCAGGCCCTGCAGGGGCCCCCATGAGAATATAGTATTCTATAGTATTGCAACTTTTTTTTATGGAAGGGGCCCCCGAAATTGCTTTGTCCCAGGCCCCCTGAATCCTCTGGGCGGCCCTGGCTACCTGACACACTTCTGTGACCCATGTTTTTTCATCCTTATCATAGAACATGGTTTGTTCAGTGACCATTCTGTCCTGTCAGTCCAAAGTCACATGGCTGTGACTGTTTTCAATACTAGGGCTGGTAAAAAATGAGGGGGAGGGGAGAATGTCCAATACAAATATCCTGGGGATGGCAGAACCCTTGGGCCGACTACAACTAGCTAACATGTTTTAAAGCTCCTCACTAGTGTTTTAATATGTTACTTCATACATGTCAGCTAACACGTTTATGAACTCTACCTATTTTCCTAGTCTAGATGTAGCCATGGTTTATGAAGAGTTTTA
This sequence comes from Trachemys scripta elegans, assembly GCF_013100865.1. NCBI lineage: Eukaryota > Metazoa > Chordata > Testudines > Emydidae > Trachemys > Trachemys scripta. The sequence goes on along the minus strand of NC_048304.1, from coordinate 89,053,427 downwards.
GATCAAGAACTTAGATATCTATGATTTATAACATCCGTTTCTTTAACAACTTTGTCATAACATTAATAAAACTTTTTTGACTTTGAATGATAGGAATGCCAATTGAATACTGCCTTCCTTTGAGCACATCACCATTAAAGAGGAAATCTAATGCAAGGTCCAATATTATATATGTATCAATTATAATCCAAGCAAAGCCTGTCCAAGATGGACATTCCAGAAGGAACATATTATGCTACATTATTCACCAGGCATCAGTATCTGAAATATATTCTAACACTCAATATTGTTAGCAGGATTCATATTACACATTGTAAGTACAATTACAAATGTAATTTCACAATCTGATGATTTAGTAAAATACTGTGGTATAAAACACAGCAACAAGCATTCATTTCATACACAGATTTACAGATTACAGGAATCAGACAGGCATGTTTTATCTCTTGTATTTTACACCTGAAATCATGGGCAGTGGATAACCCACCAGCTTGCGGAGGCTAGCCCCTGCGCGATGCCCGCCTCCCACCCCCCCGGAGCCCAGAGCACTCTCCTTCCATGGCCGCCAACCCCTGACCTCAAGTGTGCTGCACGTAGCCCCACGAGTGATGGGCAGGTGGTGCATGACCCCCCCAGTCCCAGCAGCCCCTCTCCCCAGCGCGGGGCGGCCCCAACCATCCCAAGTCCCAGCTGCAGGCTGGCTGCAGCCACTCTAGCCACAGCCACAACCAACTTCCCTGAAGATGAGCAAGCAGCGTGCCTGGGATAGGGCTAAGGGGGAAAGGGCAAGCAGGAGGGGGCCTTCCAGGTGGAACATGGGAGGGGCCATGCCAGGCTGTTTGGGGAGGCATAGCCTCCCCCAGCCTACGATACACACAGCCCATGCCTGAAATTAAATCCTTGTTTTTATTGTAAATGGTTTCAGAAGCCCCAATACACATCCTAAAACACTGCAAACCTTTTCTATTGTAAAAGGTTTTCTTCACAGTACATTATTTTTATCTGTATTTTATAATACATTTCCTTACTGCATCTCACAGTGCCTTACATTGCTGCAGAATACTGCAGTCACAGAATACCTTTCCACAGATCTATTGTATCAACTCATTTGCTAATGTCTCCTGTTACTGATCTAAACTTGGCCTCAACCTTCTTTTAAATGAGAGAGGGAGAGAAGGGTGGGGGCAAGGAGGACACTTTAACAGCTATGATTAGCATGTAGTACCTGTTAATGGATAAAGAGAAGCCTTCATTTTGAACATTTCCTAGTGGTGCAACTAGACTTTTTTTAAATCTGATTTTTCTACGTCTCACAAGTGAAAAATATCACCTGCTAATGTTCGCAAAACTGTCTAACAGAGGGATGATTCGGTCTTTTCACTATTTCTCCAACTGTGAATCATTAAAAGAAATAAAATGTTTGAATAGTAACTTTTCAAACCTAAACCAAAATGTTAATTCCAGTGGCTCCCATCTATTTATCATACTGCCATAGGTTTTTTGTATGCAGCCTTAAAGTATCAAATTACTTTACAACTGCCATTTTCCAGATTCCCAACCAAATGAATGCATACGAGCCAAAGTAATTATTTGTCTGTCATCTCCAACTGATTCAAATAAAGTTATCCAGATATTAGCTGGGATGATTTTCTTTGAGTTTCACAGCAGTCAATTACTGTACAGCAGTGAAGATGGCAGATCCATCTTTGTAAGCAACACTCGTTGACTCTGGAACTCACCCTATATTTATTTCAGTTTGCCAAAGACAAGACTAGAATGATCATGAGTCACCATATGTATCATATCATATCTATGTATGGTGTATCATAGACCATCCAATTTGATAGTTTGAAAATCCTCCTCTTGTAAGAAAGAATTAAGGCCTAATGCCAGCTGGATAAGCATAATTCATAAATTACGCACAAACACCATGCTCTGAAGTGTCCATGACCTCTGTTTGCCAGAAGCTGGGAATGGGCAACAGGGAATGGATCACTTGATGATTGCCCATTCTGTTCATTCCCTCTGATTCTCCTGGCATTGGCCACTGTCCGGAGATAGGGTACTGGGCTAGATGGACCATTGGTCTGACCCAGTATGGCTGTTCTTATGTTCTTATGATGGTGGAAGAAGGCAGTTGTCTGAATGACATGCATATTAATCATTTATTTTATTTTAAATGTATTTAATACCTTAAATGTTTTCTCAAGTCTGTTTCTGGTTTTATTTGAAACCAGTATTCCAATAAAACCAATTAAGAATCAAATAAAACATCAAACTACAAAAATATGTTGAAAAAAATTGTGATTTTGAGTGCATTATATTTCCTTTGGATTCCAAGCAGGTCACAAAAAATCAGAAAACCGTTGGTAACCATTGTATTAGTTTAACTGGGCTTAAGGAGGCTATTAACATGAGCTATGCTTATGTGCCTACTTGATACGGGGCTACATTCTGCTTTTGGATGCATACATCTGTTCACTTCAACCAGAGTAACTCAGTACTTCTAAGAACAGAAATTGTACTCAATGGGAGTGTTACCATCAATTTTAACAAGAGCTAGCTCAAGTCCTTGCTCCACAGACTTTTATTCAAAATTCCACATTCACAAGTATTCACCAAAACTTTAGATTCAAAAAGAAAATGATGAGTTTTAGAACTCTTGTGATTTTTGGATTTATTTTTATACAGAAACAGACAATGAAAACTACAAAAACGGTAAATGACCTTTTGCGTATGTTTCCAGATACAGCATATTTCAGGGGACCTTCAACAGAATTATTCAATTTTACAACTTCTCAAAGCTCCAAGATCAGACAATACAATACCAGACAGTACTACAGGTATAACATGTTAGGGTGGGGTTAACAGTAATAATATAGGAGAAAACATGCCAGAACAGGGAGAAGAGGGAAGAAGTGGACAGGTGGTGGGCAGGGAAAAAGAGGAATGGTTACGTTGAATGGATGTCTGGCATTTTTTCATCTATCTAGAAATGGGGTCCAAATTTCTTCAGATTCATATAATTGCTTTCTATGGTGATAACCTATTTGTTCTTTGGTTGCTAACTTGGACAGCTCTGAATACCACTGCTATATACTGTGCATAAGTCTGTAAGTCTGCTCTTCCATTTTTGTAAAATCATATGCTTCATGATCACTACAGCCTCAAAAATGAAAAGTCTTTGTGGCAGAGTTAAACCCATCTTAGCTGGTAAATACAGAATATAATTTTGTCAAGGGCTATTATATTTTCTTCACGTTCCTTCCTATTGGGTAGATGCAAAACTAATAATTCTATTACTCAAAAAGGCCTTGAGAATCTCCCACAATAATCTTCTAGAAGATGCTGAACGTGTGCTTATCTCTAAGAACAGGGCAATTTCTCTTTTAACAAAAATTTTGAAATGGGGATTTAATAAAAGTGAGAATTAAATCTCCATCTACATAGCTGCTTCTTACTCGGATCTGTTGCTATGCAAAGAGTTAGAATGGTATGAGCAGAGAGAACAATTGTATCAATGGAAGAATCAAAGAATTAACCAAATGCTTGTAGATCAAAAAGAAATCTATGTTGGAACATACCAGGGGAAAATATTAATAGTCCTTACTCATTGGATGTATGAACCGCCAGATATACCTGTGGCACATTAGAGACTAACAAATTTATTTCAGCCTAAGCTTTCGTGGGCTACAGCTCACTTCTTCAGATGCATAGAGTGGCACTGAAGTGAGCTGTAGCCCACGAAAGCTTAGGCTGAAATAAATTTGTTAGTCTCTAAGGGCTTGTCTATACTTACGCGCTGGTTCAGCGGCAGGCAATCGAACTTCTGGGTTTGATTTATTGTGTCTTAACTGGACGCGATAAATCGAACCCAGAAGTGCTCACCGTCAACTCCGGTAATCCTGCTCGGCGAGAGGAGTATGCGTAGTCGATGGGGGAGCCTGCCTGCCGCGTCTGGACCATGGTAAGTTCGAACTAAGGTACGTCGACTTCAGCTACGTTATTCACGTAGCTGAAGTTGCGTACCTTAGTTCGAATTGGGGGGTTAGTGTAGACCAGGTCTAAGGTGCCACAAGTACTCCTGTTCTTTTTGCGGATACAGACTAACATGGCTGCTACTTTGTAACCAGATATACATAGGACTTTAATGTGCAATTACAGAGCCATTCTGGTTTTGGTTGGCTTATGACTATAAGGGTGAGATCTGTCCACAAAAGGATCAAGCACTTCTTTAAAATCCGCAGCAGTCACAGTAGGAATATCGGGTTCACCATATAATTTAGTAAAAAACCAAACCAAAACAAACAAAAACGCTATGATAGATTTCAGAATCATCAAGGCTAGCAATGATTCATTCAAATCCATTTGTGGTGACTTTAAGGGTTAAAAATCTGCTTGGATAGTCTGAAATTGACTCAGGGTATGTCTACACCCAGCCGCTAATTCGGCGGCTGGCAATCGAAGTTCTGGGTTCGACTTATCGCGTCTTGTCTAGACGCGATAAGTCGAACCAGAAAGTGCTCGCCGTCGACTGCGGTACTCAGCTAGACGAGAGGAGTACCGCGGAGTCGACGGGGGAGCCTGCCTGCCGCGTGTGGACCGAGGTAAGTTCGAACTAAGGTACTTCGAACTTCAGCTACGTTATTCACGTAGCTGAAGTTGCGTACCTTAGTTCGATTTGGGGGTTTAGTGTAGACTAAGCCTCAGTTACTTTCAGTACTTGATGGAAGAATATGGCTAACCCGCTAGATTAGGTAAGAAGTAGCAGGACACAGCTTTTCCTATCTAATCACACTCAAATTTAGCAGCCTAATCTGTGGTCAAGTGTGTCTGCTGCAGAAGCACTACATCTGCCTTTCCTCTGTTCAGTAATGAGTTGTGGTGGAGGTTTTTTTGTTTTCTTCTTAGTGGAGTGTTGAGTCCCTTTACATTCCAGGAAATAAAACAGATTCATGGCCATTTGGCTATGTTAAAGATTATTTTTGTCATGTGATCTTATAAAGAAGGGTGATGGAATTTTAGTGCCATTTTGTTATATTGCATTTCACCCTGCTCCCCACTCAGAATCGCAGGAGAAAGGGGAGGGTATGGATGAAATGCCTCAGATGCTTGTTCCACAGATTTTGGATTATCTTGCCAGATACTCATTAGACTTCCAGAGAATAGCATAAGTGCAGGACACTTGGGGGCAGGTGTCAGTGTAACCCACACACACATTCTGGGTGTGATGTTCTGTCCCATCTAGTGGCACTGAGACCACTTAAAGAGAGAGATAAAATGAGTCTGCTTTATAGTCTTAGCTAGTAGACAGTTGGCTTTTAGCTTATGCTGTAGAGGCTCATGCCCTAAGCTCCAAAGGTTCCCGGTTCGATCCTGCCCACCAACAACTGGGGTATGTCTGTGTTACGTCAGCATTAGTTACAGCCACCTGCTTGAGGCAAATCACAATCATGTGGTGTATAATTTTTGTGAGTGTAGCTGGTCTAGAGGCAAGTGGGAAGAATAGGGAACATGGAGGTAGGCGAGGGCAGGAAGAGCACAAAGGAAGGTTAAAGGAAAAATATAAAAATACATAACCCTTTGACTTAGTGCCAAGCTTGACAGGCTGCTTTCAAGCAGACTAACCCAAGTGGTCTCTCCCTATTCCCCATTTAAAAAGTAAATCACAATGAAACAGTAGCAAGTGTCAGACACAACACTATAAACAAAACTAAATCAACCATAAGTTTTGGAGGGGTTGAACAAGAGAGATGCACCATCCATGCTGAGTGTTTTGCTGATATCCACTATTTAAATTATATTTTCTAATGGGCATCTTATATTTTCTATACTACAAAGAAACAAACACATAACAAGGAGATAGAAAGGGAGCATACAATCAGCAAACTTGATATTTCTTAACCTAGTATGTTAAGGATATTCCTGTATATTATCCCCTAATTGTAACTGTGTTCAGTTTGGCAAATTGAACACTGAAGTACTGATAATGCAGTGTGATGCCCCAAGTGAGACATTGTATGTTGTGAGGATTATTTTCTCTGGGCCAAATGCCTCCCTCCTTTTGGTTTACAAAGAGTTTCTCTTCTCTGTATTACATGGGCATATAACTGACAGGAGAGAAATCAAACTGCTCCCACAAATGATACATTTCTACACCAAAGAGCACAATGATCCAATTGTGCAAGTGACTCCTTTAAACAAATTTCATACTCCATGTCCCTGTACTCAGGGTCTCAACTTATAGAGGGTGTTAGGGTGTTCAAACTGGCTGAAGAAGTTGAGGGTGGCATACAAAGGGAAGAAGAAGGAGGGAAAGAGAGCAGGGAAGCATAGGAGGGAGTAAGGGGAGAGGAGGGGGTGAAAGGATTGCAGAGGAGATGGGAAAGGGCCAAGCAGGAGTAGGGTGAAAGGCAAAGAAGTAGGAGGTGATAGGGTGGGCAGAAATCACTTATCCATGCAGCTCAGCAACCCACTGTGGTCTTCTCAACCCCTCTGTTGACCCATCGGGGGTACAGCCACATCACTTAGCTCCTGTGCACCTTTCCAGGGACCCTGCAGGAAGGAGAGATCCATATCTTTCACTTTCAGCATGATATGTCATGCTGCAAGGCTTTGAAGAACCCCAGTGGTGATGCCACAGCAGGATCTCTCATTGGCAACTATTTTAAAAAATGGAATTTGAGTCCTAAATTAAGTCCTACAGAGGAACAGGGAGCTGTACCTCTCCCAATGATCTTTTTGGTATAAGTCATGCCAAGCTAACATAGAAGCCTTGTATAATCACAAACAAATGGCTCATATCGATCTGTCCACTTAGGTATGCTCTCAAATGTTTCACTAATCCCACAACACAAACACAGGCACAAAGGTACTACATATTGTTAATACACAATTTAAATAAATCCTTTCCACACTCAGTTCACTCTTATGAGATTATTTGGGGTGAGGTGATCCCTTAATGCTCCTGCTGGGGCACTTCAGATTCAGCCTTTTGATGAGAATTGCTAACATTTCCCAAAAGGTAATGAAGCCTGGAACTGAAGAGATAACCCAAGTAAATATGTGAGTCTGTCACAGTCCTGGATATGTTCATATATGCAAGTAAGGCTGACATAACAATTGGGAAATAAACTTGTGGTAAAACAAACAGGTACTCAGTTCACTGCAGGTTATTAAAAAATAAAAACAAAAAACCAACTGCTTCTTGTGACTTTTGGAACAAATGCACTTGTTCACCAACCTTGACATAACACTGAGCTGGAAACTTGATAAAACATCTGAGCTCTCGTTGCTTGACAAGGTCTCTGGCTTTTCTAAAGGCTGTCTGTTAACTATATTGTCACAGGAGAGGATTCCCTCATGCTGTATTCCTGGCTGCAAACAGTCCTCATTCACTCCCATATAGGTTCAATACTGTGTGCTTTACTTACAATGTGCTATATAGGTGCTTGTTCTTCACAACATAAGGCTTTTTTTTTTAACCTTCTCCCCAGATACCAGGTTAGAGGAGTAGGAAAAGGAGGAAGAATAGAATAGAGGGAGAGAGAATCTAATCTTCCTGAGATTCTGACCTTTTCAAGCCCTTCATTTCAGCCTTCCCCTAGCTCTTCCTGTCTTTTTTAACTGTCCCCAGCAGATGAGCTTAAACAATTAACAAAGCAATTCATCATCCAGTCCTTAACCAATTATCTCCTCCATCTGGCTCAAGTGGGCACATTTGCAAAGTGCGTAGTGATGAGTAAGCCTTAAGCTATTCAGACTCCATCACGCATATATTTTGCAATCTTGAAAAATCATTATCTTATTTTGGGGCCTCCTCAAAAACAGTGGTTTTGAGTGGTTGGGGTTTGTTTGTGTTTGTTTCACAAGCTAGCTGCATTTTTTCCCCCTTTACTGTCAAATTTCTTAGATTTACTATCTATGGACTAGGCATATGGTTTGGCATTTGAGGTTGGCTTAGAAGTAAGAACCTATGTGTTTTCTAAATCAAATTTAAAATAATGTGGCAGGCTGAGCACCTCTATAAAGTGCTTAGGGAGCACATTTTAGGGGTCTGCCTTTCTGTCCTCCTTCAGTTCCTACTATAATTCTCAAATGATTGTATCATGAACTTCCTTCGAGGTCTCCTATTTTTGATATAATATGAGCAGAGAACCTGTGTACCTAAACTTCCAAGGAAGATATTCTCCCTCTTACTCCATTCACCCATCCTATCAGTGAACTTCCAGAGAGGAGTCAATCAAGATAACAGTCAATTGTATTGTGGGCTTGATACAGAATTACAGAATCATAGAATTGGAGGACTGGAAAGGACTTTGAGAGGTCATCTAGTTCAGTCCCGTGCATATCTAATGTGTCTGCAGCAATTTTCTCCAGCAGAGTTAACAGACACGGTACCCCCATCAACCACCCTGTTCAGCCACTAGGACATCTCTGTTCTTCTGGTCTTTTAGTCACTTGCAGACAAATCTTTGCCTGCTGACATTTCAGAGATTTGGGGGCACCTGTTGTTTTATTGATGGGGATGGATGTCTTTTGGAGGCCCTGGATTCTGGATAGCAATGGATTTTAGCGGATGGCTGTGGAAGTCAAGGAATTCATTCCTCCATGCTGTGCAGCACATCCTAGAGTCCCAAGTTTTAGAACTCTTGACGAAAGAAACACAAGAACATAAGAATGGCCCTACTGGGTCAGACCAAAGGTCCATCTAGCCCAGTATCCTGTCTTCCAACAGTGGCCACTGGCAGGTGCCCCAGAGGGAATGAACAGAACAGGTAATCACCAAGTGATCCATCCCCTGACACTCATTCCCAGCTTCTGGCAAACAGAGGCTTTTTTGCCTGCCCATCCTAGCTAATAGCCATTGATGAACCTATCCTATCTAGATCTTTTTTGAATGCTATTATGGCCTTCACAACATCCTCTGGGAAAGAGTTCCACAGGTTGACTGCGTTGTGTGAAGAAATACTTCCTTTTGTTTGTTTTAAACCTGCTGCCTATTAATTTCATTTGGTGACCCCTAGTTCTTGTGTTATGAGAAGGAGTAAACAACACATCCTTATCTACTTTCTCTACACCAGTCATGATTTTATAGACCTCAATCATATCTCCCCTTAGCCGTCTCTTTTCCAAGCTAAAAAGTCCCAGTCTTATTCATCTCTCCTCATATGGAAGCCGTTCCATACCCCTAATACTTTTTTTTGCCCTTTTCTGAACCTTTTCCAATTCATCTTGCTATCTTGAAATCCTGCTGTGACTGGATTCTGCTGGATATTTCTCTTCATAAAAATGAATTTTGATTTGATTATGTTTGTGAATATTTCCTGGGCTTTTTTTGGCATGCAATGGGAGAGGGAGACAGTTAACATTCAACAAATTGGGCTTTTCTAGTGAAAATACATGTTAAAAGTGAATTTTTAGCTTGAATATTTGCCGAAGGTATATTTTGAATTGTATGATGTACCATAAACATTGTAAACTAGTATGTGTTTGCTACATAATTCATATGGTACTGTTCCCTTCCCTGACTGGATGGCCCATGCGACTAACAGTGCACATTGTGATTATTAAAATCAAATAGGCCCTTGAAATTTACATTGTGTTGCTTAATTTAGTAACATATAATTTAAGGTATAGCACAAATTGTGAATTATAGTTGATTCAATTGTCATATTAATAACATCATCTGAACATATTACATAAAAGTAAAGAACTATCCACTGCAAAAATTCACAGTTATTTTGAATAATCAATAAGTATGTGTAGTTTGGGATCTTCACATAAACAATTCACAGACAGAAGAAGAGATTAACTTTTTTTGGTAAATTATTCACTTAGTTTTACTTATCTCCATTACCAGAGCTACAAATAAGCAACTGTTCACCCTTTTTTTTTTTTCTTCTGATGAAAATAAGTACACTGAGAAGGTTTAAAGTCTCATACTGGAACAACTACAAAATAAATCAATGAATTATATGTAAATGAGAAACTTTTCCATAAACAATTCTTACACCTCAGCAGAGGATTATTCTCCATACATTATTATTCTCTGGGCAGAAAAGTAGATTCTCTCCATACACAAATACTTGCTGTTCAATTTAGTAAAACCTAATAAATTATAAAATTCAGCACATTCCCCCCTTATCTCTTACATGCTAAGGCCTGGTCTACACTACGACTTTAATTCGGATTTATCAGCTTTAATTCGAATTAACCCTGTAACCGTCCACACAACGACGCCATTTAATTCGATGTAAAGGGCCCTTTAAATCGATTTCTGTACTCCACCCCAACGAGCGGAGTAGCGCCAAAATCGATTTTAGCAATTCGAATTAGGGTTAGTGTGGCCGCAATTCGATGGTATTGGCCTCCGGGAGCTATCCCACAGTGCATCATTGTGACCGCTCTGGACAGCAATCCGAACTCGGATGCACTGGCCAGGTAGACAGGAAAAGCCCCGCGAACATTTGAACTTCATTTCCTGTTTGCCCAGCGTGGAGAGCACAGGTGACCACAGATACCTCATCAGCACAGGTAACCATGCAGGCTGATAATCGAAAAAGAGCACCAGCATGGACCGTGAGGGAGGTACTGGATCTGATCGCTGTATGGGGAGAGGATTCAGTGCTTGCAGAACTTCGTTCTAAAAGACGAAATGCAAAAACTTTTGAAAAAATTTCCAAGGGCATGATGGAGAGAGGCCACAATAGGGACTCTGAGCAGTGCCGCGTGAAGGTCAAGGAGCTCAGACAAGCCTATCAAAAAACAAAGGAGGCAAACGGTCGCTCCGGGTCAGAGCCACGGACATGCCGCTACTACGCCGAGCTGCATGCAATTCTAGGGGGGGCTGCCACCACTACCCCACCTTTGTTCGTGGATTCTGGGTCGGGGATAGTCTCGACGCCTGAGGATTCTGCCGAGGGGGTAGAGGAGGAGGAGGAGGAGGAGGAGGATGAGCTTGCAGAGAGCACACAGCACTCCATTCTCCCCAACAGCCAGGATCTTTTTATCACCCTGACTGAAGTACCCTCCCAATTCTCCCAAGCCAGTACCCAAGACTCTGACCCCATGGAAGGGACCTCAGGTGAGTTTACCTTTTAAAATATAAAACTTGTTTTAAAAGCAAACAGTTTTTAATGATTACTTTGCCTGACTTTGCATTCGCGGTCAGTTCAGCTACTGGAAAAGTCTGTAGCTACTGGAAAAGTCTGTTAACGTGTATGGGGATGGAGCGGAAATCCTCCAGGGACATCTCCATGAAGCTCTCCTGGAGGTACTCCGAAAGCCTTGCCAGAAGGTTTCTGGGCAGTGCATCCTTATTCCCTCCTCCATGGTAGGACACTTGACCACGCCATGCTTGCAGCAAGTAATCTGGTATCATTGCCTGACAAAGCCTGGCAGCGTATGGTCCCGGTGTTTGCTGGCATTCAAGCAACATCCGTTCTTTATCTTGTTGTATAATCCTCAGGAGAGTGATATCACTCCTGGTAACCTGGTTGAAATACGGGAACTTAATTAAGGGGACAGAGGTGGCCGTTCCTACTGGGCTGTTTGCCTGTGGCGGAAAATAAATCCTTCCCTGCAGTTAGTTTTTCGCGTTTGGCTAGCAGGGATCTTCCCTGTTACCAGCCACGCGGTGGGGGGAGGGTACTGTGATCATCCCAGAGAATTCATGGAGAGGGGGGGGGGGTCGGCGGCGGGGGGGGGGGTAGTTTGGTGCCTGCAGGGATCTTCCTGCAGGGTTAGTTTGTTTTCTGGTGCTGCTGAATGTTAACAGAAAAACCGCAGCACTCTACTTGCCTGAAGGGGCCCAGACAAGCACCACCACACTGCCCCCCCCCCAACTGGCTGAGATTGGCCAGGCTTCTGCAGCACTCTACAAGCTATGCTTGGTATGTTGGAAAGCACGGACGGCGCTGAAGCTTACCATGGCCGCATGCAAGCCGAATTCTGTTGCCCAGACCTGTGATTGATCTCTAGCAGCAAAGCCACAGGCACTCAGCATTAAGAGGCAAAATGCGACCTTGCACAGAAATCACATGTGCTATGTAATGTGAACAGTGTTGGTCACCGTGAAAGAGTATAAGCATTGTTCTGCAAAATGTAGCTTTTAAAACAATTCTCTCTTTTTTCCCCTCCCTACAGCAGCTGCAAATTCCTCAAGCCTCCCTCCTCCATCCCGAAGGTTATCACAGATAAGGCGTCGTAAGAAGAAGACGCGGGAGGACATGTTTTCTGAAATTATGCAATCCAGCAGGAGTGACAGAGCTCATCTGAATGAGTGGAAGGAAACAGTTTCAAAGTATAGGAAAGAAGTCAGTGAACGTGAGGACAGGAGGGACCAACGTGAGGAGAGGAGAGACGATCGAGATGAGAGATGGCGGCAGGAAGACCAGAGGATGAAGGATGCAACGCTGGGGCTGCTCCGGCGTCTGGTGGAGGTTCAGGAACGGCTGCTGGAAAACAGACTGCCGCTTCAGCCCCTGTTCCACCCTCCCCCCTCCCCATGTTCCATATCCTCCTCACCCAGACGTGTAAGAACGCGGGGGGGGAGGCTCCGTACACCTTCCCATTCCACCCCAGTGGACAGCCCAAGCAAAAGGCTGTCATTTTTTTAACCTTTTCTTTGTGGCTTTTTCCTTCCCAGCAATCCTCCTCCCAAATACCACCCGGGTTCCCTCCCTCTTTTTCTAATCTATTAATAAAGAATAAATGATTTTTAAATGATAGTGACTTTATTTGGTTTGAAAGAAAGCTGGGGGAAGGGGCAGGGTGGGTTCCTTACAGAAAATCAGTCAGTAAAGGGGGAGGGTATTCATGAAGGAGAAACAAACAGATATTTCACACGGTAGCCTGGCCAGCCATGAAACTGGTTTTCAAAGCTTCTCTGATGCACAGCGCTTCATGGTGTGATCTTCTAATCGCCCTGGTGTCTGGCTGCGCGTAATCAGCAGCCAGGCGATTTGCCTCAGCCTCCCACCCCGCCATAAAGGTCTCCCCCTTACTTTCACAGAGATTGTGGAGCACACAGCAAGCAGAAATAACAATGGGGAGATTTCTTTGGCTGAGGTCAGAGCGAGTCAATAATGAACGCCAGCGGCCTTTTAAACGGCCAAATGCACATTCTACCACCATTCTGCACTTGCTTAGCCTGTAGTTAAACAGCTCCTGACTCCTGTCCAGGCTGCCTGTGTATGGCTTCATAAGCCATGGCATTAAGGGGTAGGCTGGGTCCCCAAGAATAACTATGGGCATTTCAACATCCCCAACGGTTATTTTCTGGTCCGGAAAGTAAGTCCCTTGCTGCAGCCCTTTAAACAGAGTAGTGTTCCTGAAGACGCGAGCGTCATGAACCCTTCCCGCCCAGCCCGCGTTGATGTTGGTGAAACGTCCCTTGTGATCCACAAGTGCTTGCAGCACCATTGAAAAGTACCCCTTGCGGTTTATGTACTCGGTGGCTTGGTGCTCCGGTGCCAAGATAGGGATATGGGTTCCGTCTATTGCCCCACCACAGTTAGGGAATCCCATTGCAGCAAAACCATCCACTATAGCCTGCACATTTCCCAGAGTCACTAACTTTCGTAGCAGCACCTGAGTGATTGCTTTGGCTACTTGCATCACAGCAGCCCCCACAGTAGATTTGCCCACTCCAAATTGATTCCCGACTGACCGGTAGCTGTCTGGCGTTGCAAGCTTCCACAGGGCTATCGCCACGCGCTTCTCAACTGTGAGGGCTGCTCTCATCTTGGTATTCTGGCGTTTCAGGGCAGGGGACAGCAAGTCACAAAGTTCCATGAAAGTGCCCTTACGCATGCGAAAGTTCCGCAGCCACTGGGAATCGTCCCAGACCTGCAACACTATGCGGTCCCACCAGTCTGTGCTTGTTTCCCGGGCCCAGAATCGGCGTTCCATGGATAGAATCTGCCCCATTAACAACATGATCTCCAAAGCACCGGGGCCTGTGGTTTCACTGAATTCTGTATCCGTGTCTGTGTCCATGTCCTCATCATGCTGCCGCCGCCGCTGCCTCCTCTCCTCGTTTTTCTGGTCCTGGCTGAGCATAAACTCCACGAGAACGCGCGAGGTGTTTGCAATATTCATGACTGCTGTCTTGACCTCAGCGGGCTCCATGCTTGCCGTGGTATGGAGTCTGCAGTGTTCACCCACCCAAGAAAAAAGGCGCGAAAATGGTTGTCTGCCGTCCGTTGCTTTCATGCAGGGAGGGAGGGAGGGAGGGAGGAAGTGAGACTGTACCCAGAACCACCTGCGACGATGTTTTTTGTCCCATCAGGCACTGGGATCTTAACCCACAATCCCAATGGGCGCGGGAGACTGCGGGAACTATGGGATAGCTATGGATTTGCTACCCACAGTGCAACGGTGCAGAAATCGACGCTAGCCCCGGTACTTGGACGCACACCACCGAATTACTGTGCTAGTGTGGCTGCACTCATTTCGACTTTATACAACCTGTATCTCAAATCCGAATTATCTAAATTCGGATTAATCCCGTAGTGTAGACATACCCTAAGTCACCACTTACACATGGAATTTGGGATATGATTGCTTGGTACCTCACTAAATTGCTGATTCAATGCCCATTGAAGTCAATAGATTTCCTTTCCATTATTTTCAATGGGCATTAGATGAGGACCTGTTTGGGGCCAATACTAAATCAATAAAAGAGGTGGTGAAGCTTTTTGTTTGTTTAAATTTTCTAAAATAATCTCCAATGAAAGACCAAGAGATTTGGTTTCAAACACATACCAAAGCCTTATTTTAACCCGGAAGTCTGAACTTTTCAAAATTTCCATGTCAATTTCAAATACAAGGTGGGAACAAAACACTCAATTATGTATGTACATTACTTTTACTACATACACCTTTGCTACACATCTTCTATTGCACATACGTTATTTTGTTTTTCAAATATCCATTTTAAGTGTTGCAGTATTTACTGGTAAACATAAAAATTGTAAATAATATAGAAAATATCTTCTGATTTTTAATAATGTAATTATTATTGTTCTGAAAATCTTTAAAATTCTGCCGGAAATAACTAACCTTGTGTTTTCATTAGTCCATTTTCTTTCTTATATTGAGTACAGCAGTCATGCAGGTAACCTTATTTAGCATCTAAGGCAGGGGTTGGCAACGTTTGGCATGCGGCTCGCCAGGGTAAGCACCCTGATGGGCTGGGCCAGTTTATTTACCTGCTGACGCGGCAGGTTCGGCCGATCGTGGCCCCCACTGGCTGCGGTTTGCCGTCCCGGGCCAATGGGGGTGGCGGGAAGCCGCGGCTAGCACATCCCTTGCCCGCGCCGCTTCTCGCCGCCCCCATTGGTCTGGGACGGCGAACCACGGCCAGTGGGGGCCGTGATCGGCTGAACCTGCCGCGTCAGCAGGTAAATAAACTGGCCCGGCCCACCAGGGTGCTTACCCTGGCGAGCTGCATGCCAAACGTTGCCGACCCCTGATCTAAGGCAATGATTTAAAAAAAATTATACATATATTTATTTTGCTTTGTATTCAAAGTATATCCTTAATTCTAGATGCTTTACAAACAAAGGCAAAAATACAAGATAAAATTCAAAATATACACAATATTTGCCTCCAAAATACACAAACATTCAAAAAAGCAAATCTCTGACTAACCACTCTCTTAATTCTCAAACCACTTGTTCCCTTCAACATATAGGAGGAAATGATAAGCTTTGCAGCATGGCAGGTGAATTAATAAATCCAGAGTTTTGTGGGGCACCAGGGGAAGAGACAGTCCCAGAGTCAAGGAAACCACAGAAAATGCCTTGCCGATAACCATGCTCCTATTTAAAACAAAGGCACTCTAGCTTGAATGCCTCTACAGATCTCAGCTACTGAACTGCCATACAAGGAAAGGTCAGTCTCTCATGTTGTTATATTCACTTAAACAATTTGTGTCTTCCTAGGCTAAACTCAACACCTTGAGCTTTGCTTGGAAATTAACAAGCTGCCAATGAAGAGCAAGAAGCATTTGTATTTCTGCTATCAGCATGAAACTCCATTTTTTAATTGGGCAAATGCATTCTGCATTAGCTTCTAAATATAACTAGCCTATGTTAAATATATTGTAGTATACTAGGTTTGAGGTGACAAAGACATGGATAGCGCTAGCAAGGGCCACATCTAAAATAAATGGTCGTCCCTGCCTTCCCACACATAGATTAATAAATACATAAATAAATAAAAAATCCTCGGCCACAATTGCTAACTGAATAGCTAAGAACAAACAAGGCATGGACAACGATTTAACAACAAACCCCATGCATTACAAATAGCAACTGCATCCCCTCAAAAACAGGTATCGACATAACTTGATTACAAATCTGCATGCTTTCCTCAACCTTGCCAATGCTACTTCAGTATTGCATAGCCTGAACTTCAGCCAGGGCCTAAGCCCATAGCTTCTGTTAACATCAGTATTGTAAACCCTAACTTAAAGAGAATTACATTTCCATTGTACCATATAGATGTCAGTCTCTTCAGTAACTTAAAAATCAAGGATTGCAATGCTTCTTTTTATAGTGGAATTTTAGTCAATTTAGGGCTTGTCTACACTTACACTGGTGCACCTGTGCCACTGTATCACTTATGAACTATGCAGATGGGAGAGCTTCTCCTATTGGCATAAGTACTCCATCTCCCCAAGAGGTCGTAGCTATGTTGACAGGACAAGCCCTCCTGTCAACATAATGCTGTCTACAGCTGGACTTAGCTTGGTATAACTACAACGCTCAGAGGTAAGCGATGTAGTTATACCGACATAAGTTTGTGGTGTAGACCAGGGTTTAGAAAAAGGTGCTGTCCTAAGGGCCATTTAAAACTACAGTTTTTAGTTCATCTACAGAATACATGCACCATGGACATTAGAAATGTAAGCGGGATTTTGTATCTACATCTTATCCGCAGATATCCACAGATTTGCAGGGCTTTACATATAAAATTTGGATCCACATCCATCAGAGATCTGCAAAAATGATCTGCGGATATTCACATACATGGATATAAAGCAATATCGATGGATCTGCAGGGTTCTTGAAGTAAAAGCATCAGGCATTAAATATAGAAATGGTCACAAGAGAAATAAAGATAAAACACTTTATACTGCTACGCTTTTCTTGGTTCAAGATGAAATTCTTACCACATGCTCCCAGTAGCAGGGCAGACCAAATTTTAGGTCAGGATCTGTTCCCAAAGCCCATAGACTGTTGGTTTTTTTTATCTCCTTAGGAGGAATAATAGAGATCGTGATGGATAGGGAGAGTTAACTTGGGGCATTTTTGCTCCTCATTTTTATATTTCACTGATACAAAGAGTGGTGGTGAATGAGGTTTCATGCTGTTTGTTAAGATGAAAAGGAGTACTTGTGGCACCTTAGCGACTAACAAATTTATTAGAGCATAAGCTTTCGTGGGCTACAACCCGCTTCTTCGGATGCAAGGGTTGTAGCCCACGAAAGCTTTTGCTCTAATAAATTTGTTAGTCTCTAAGGTGCCACAAGTACTCCTGTTCTTTTTGAGGATACAGACTAACACGGCTGCTACTCTGAAATTTGTTAAGATGCAGATCTGTTTGGTCCCACACCCCTTCCTTGCCAAAGTATGGCCACTTGACAGATGATTACTCATCAGTATTGACCATACCTGGCTAGAGGCATCAACTTGTCCTTTGTCTTTGAGAAACAGATTTACCCACTCCCCACACTTGTTTGGTAAACACACTTCAATCATGATTTCAGCTTATGTTCATAACATTACATATAATGTTGCAACATACATTTCACCATGATATTATTGACAGCAAGTTATTAGTTTTCAAATGATATCTTATAAGGCATATTTTGAACAAAGATTATTACAATGGTGTAAATACTGCATTCGGTCACACTAGCCTCTGCTTCTTCCTCATAGGCTGCAACAATTGCCTGAGAATCAAAGGATAGTCTAATAGTCACACTACTGGAATGCTGTAAAGTATCAAAATTGTGGCCTTCAACAGCAAAAATATTTATTTGGAGGGATTTCTCAGCTTTTTCCAAAGGGAAAAAATATATGTGCTACCTTCTCTTTGAATTGGCTGTACTTCCAGCTCCCCAGAGGGGAACGGTTCTGCTAGGAGGAATGGAGTAGCACCTCAAAGACAACAGAGGCAGATAAAGGAGGACCCTGGAAGATCTGCTCATCGGGATGGACAGGAGAAACCAGGAGCAGTTTGAGTTCTATAGAAGGCATGGGATGATCAGGCACTATAGTAGGAAAAGACACTAATAACCAGTTTGTTCAGCAGGAGACACACCATAGGAAATGTGACCATTCTCTAAAAGGAGAGGTCCATGGAGCTGGGGTGGCTGAATGAGTTCAAGGTTCACCTGCTGCCGAGACCACTGAACCAGTCCATGAACCCCTACCTCTTCCTCCTCCAGGTGCTGATGACTCAGAGAATCCGCTTTCAAGGTACCTCCATTGACACATGAAACCCCTCACAGAGGGATGCTCCCTGAATGACCAGAAGGGAACGATGAGCCAGTGTATGTCCTAGAACCACACCAAGTGCCCACCCTCCATAACTCCTCACAGGAGACATCCCTGGTTTTCCACAAGTCATTTTCTCCTATCATTCTTGGGGTCTTGTCAGGAGGAGAGCAAGGATACAGGTGCAGAGATGTAACATTTGGCCAGTGTTCACAGTTGTATTCCCTAAATTTTTTACAGCTGTGGCTGACCTTACTTTTTAAAAATATTTCAGTTGTATGTTCCATCTAGTACTTTTAATAAATACTGTACTTCCTTGGCTTGTGTGTGGCCCTTCTTTCCAAAATCTGATAAACTGAAGATGTTTTCAGGTTTGGGATTGGGCCCCATGATTCACAACACATGAAACTGAATGGCGTATAACTGTCTGGTGTCAGGATGCGGCAAGCACCTTTCTGTCTATCTCTTCTCCCACCTCCAGGTTCAGAAATAACCGAAGCATGGATACATGGAAGGGATGGGGAAAATGAACTTAGTGTTAAGTGCTCGCAACAGAAAGCACTACTACTTTTCAACACAGCAGATGTCTAAAACACAGAAAAGGAGTAGATGAACATCTTTATTGCTTAGTTCACATGCAGAAAATAAAAAGACAATTTCAGTTACAATACAGGCGATGAGATCATCTGCCACTACCCTATGAGTAAACAGGCCCTCCTTTCTCCATGAAACCTTACTCACTTTCTGTTGTAGTTGGGATTAGTGTTCTAAAACAGCTGCTAAGTGCAATTAAAAAAAGGGTTACATACTCCTCCAAGCAAATCTTCATAATGCTGTTAAGAGAATGAGTGTTCCCAAAAATGGAGGTTTGTAAACAAGCGTGAATAGTGAAGACAAAAAAATCACACAATGACCGCATTACAACTTAGCCACCACCCTTCACAGTGCAAACCCAACCCTAAGAGGGTAACTCAGTGGAGGTGACCTGTTATAATTGTATTTAATGTGTGAAATGTCACAGAAACAAATCACTAATGATTTGGCTACCGAGGAACAAAAGCCTCACAAAGCTATGTAGCCACACAAATTCATGCCAATGCTCCCTCATATGCATTTCCAGCAGCTGTACAAGGTGTGGTGGTGTCCCTCAGCCCAGGCAGATGTCATCCTCCGCTTTCCTGCTTTGCCAAGTTGTGTATACATATGGCATCTCTGATTTCTCTTGCCTGTTGGGAACCAGCACTAGTGTGCACCTGGGTAGGATTCAGCTGCCTGTACAGAGTTTGCAAATCAGTCTGCTCCTGAGCCAACTTAGGATGGAAGCACTCCCCTTTACCCTCAAAAACACTATGGAGTGCACAGCAGGTGATAATTACAGGAACAGTGTTTGCCACATTGGAATCCAGACAGGTGCATAGGCAGCACCAAAGAGATTTCAGTCTACCAAACATGCACTCTGTGACCATTCTGTAGCTACTGAGCATGTAAATGAATTCCGTTTTATGCATTGATATCAGCATACAGTTTCATGAGCCAAAGCAGGAGCAGATATGCAGGGTTCCCCAAAATAAAAGTTGGCACATCATTATATGGAACAATACTGCTTCTGGGGAATAAAGTCCCTTCTTCCTCCTTCAAGTACAATCCTGGTGTTATCACCTTGATATTGAGAGCCTTTCTAGTATTTCCCACATTTGTCTTCATGAATCTGCCTCTGTGGTCTATTAAATCTTGCAGAATGAGTGAATAGTAACCTTTTCAGTTCACATAATCACTTGCCCCTCATAGTGGGCAAAATATAGAGATATGGGTCCCAACAATGGCCCCTGCACAGTTCTGAAAGCCAGCAATTATTTCTGGAACTTTTCTTATGGCATCCATCCATTTACCTAATAAACCTGCACAACCATGACTGCAATAGTGGACTTTCCAACCTCAACATGGTTTTCAATGAATCTATAGCTGTTCTGCATAGCTAGCTTCCACAGGGCAATAGCAACCTGCTTCTGAACTGTTATGACTTCCCTGAACCAAATTGATGCAAGCTCCTCACACAGCTCCATGACGGTCTGTTTCCTCATTCGAAAGTTCTGAAGCCAATCCCAGTCAAGCCAGATTTTCAAAATAATGTGATCTCACCACCCCATGCTGGTTCTCCTGCACCAGTAGTGATGGTCCACCCAAGGGCATACCCATGGCAGTACCGGCATTCACTCTATCTGTGCCATATGAGCTGAATGAACTGTCATTGACCCTCAAGGTCAGCAGTCTTCAACGTATCACAAAGTTCTGCCCAAATTTCATCCAGCATCTCACCAATCGACTACTCTACCGCATAACCATTTGTCCTACAATAAGAAGCAGGAACAGAACCAGACCATCATCCCATTGTTCCATGTCTTTCCCCAGCTGGACAGGGGGAGACAAAATTGACATTGGCACATTTGTGATGCTTGGGGACAGTACAAACAACACACAGCAAAGCAGTTCCTACAGTGTCTCTCTGTCTGCACAGAACCCTGGGACACCACACCAAATGGTAGTGCTAACATTGTGTAACAGCATCAGCAATGTTGATACGGGTATAAGCGTGTACACAGTGTTATGTGTGTGTGTCCAGCAGTACAGCATAATGTGGACACTCAGCACAGGTACGGGTAGCATGAGCGAGCATGTACATGGTCCACTACTCGAATATGCACATCAGTATAGACAGCCTCAGTCAAAAGATGTCCTCTTTGCTACAAAAGCATGCCCTTTTGTCTTTGTGAGTCCCTCTGAGTTTTTCAATCCTACCACTAGCACTGGATTACTTTGTCCAGCCTCTGGCAAAATTCCATTCCCTGAAACTCCAGCCTCCCCAGATGAAAAGTTGGAAAAAATTGGTTTTACATCTAGGATGCAGTTACTCCTTTGTTCACTCCTGGGCAAGACTTATTCAGGTGCTGTGCTGATAGTTTTAACATATCTTTAAACACACATGCAAGCAGCACTCTCCTTGCTCTTTGCACAAAAGCATATGAGGCAGAATACAGTACAAGACAGTCATAGGACATAAGGATAGGCAGTTCATAAAACCAGCCTGGAATTCATAAGTTGTACAGAGATTCCCCAAATAGCCAGAGTTTGCACAGCATATGCTGGTCTTAAAAGGAGACAGAGTGAGTGAAAGTGAATGAAATTACTTTTAGATAAAGTCATATTGTCTTACTACAAAGACTACTGTTTAAAGGAAAGACAGTATGACTGCCAGTGAGTCCCAGGTGTTTATCAGCAGGTATTTCCTCTCGCAGCACAGCTGGGGAAAAGGTGCTGTGTAGCAGCCAGAAGCAAGGAGAAGGAAGTAAAAAACCATTCAGAAAATAAAACACAGAAAACAAACGCTATGAAATCAAGGAACACAATGAAAACCTCATTAAACAAATATCAAAATGTACTTGAACACTAATTATTCCATCAGAAAAGAAAACTTAATTTCACATATTTTAATAAGTAATTCAGACCATACACCTCCCCAGAGAATAATTTTCATATAGAAAACACCTAAAAATAATCACTCTCAGTAAAATATGTCTTTCCTTATTTGTGCATCATTTGGTTTCATATACCTCAGGGAAGACTGCACAAGTAGAGTCACCCTGCCAGCTGACAGTGTGGAAATGAAAATAATTGGCATCATGTTTTAAGGTGCACGGACTGTGAGACAAACAGAAGCACATCATATATTAATGTGTAACCCTAACAATTAAGTCAGCCTAATGCTGTCAGACCTCCAGGTCATAATATTAACATTTCAGCTGAAACACTGGATCTGGAGTTGACTGGGAACTAAACATTTAGCATAATAAAATGTGTTGTGATTTGTGACATGTATGAAAAAATAGATTATTCTGACTTTCATGCTTTAATGGCTTAAATTTTTCTTATGACCTGAGTGATGTGATAAGACAAAAGTGTAAGTTTGCAAGGTCTGCTTACTTTTCCTTTGCTTAAGTTGGCATGTATTTTCAATAATTGGACTTTCCTGTATAATAATCTACACATAAAATTAACCAGACAAAAGCTAATTTAAAACATTGTTAAAAACTAACAACTGTAAACTTTTTTTTTACCCTCAGGAAATTTTGCAAATGAAGAACTGAACATGGAAGTTCTATGTATGTATGCTACTAGATGGTGCCCGTCACCATGCGTTCTGAACCCAGCCCAAATTTATTAAGTAGAAATATAAAAGCATACTTTTCAATATCCCTCTAAAGTTGAGATACACATTGTGTGTGTGCGTGCGTGTGTGAGAGAGAGAGAGACTTTCCAGAAATGGTTTGAAAACAATGTGTATGCATAACACGTAGGTGCACTAGTCATGGAACTAGTCTAGCAGATACTACATAAGGGACCCTGTTGATTAGGGCCCTGATTCAGCAAGGCACTTGAGTATGTACTCAAATGCATTCATTCATTCATTCATTCATAACATCCTTAACTTCGAGCACTTCAAAACTTAAAGTTAAGCATGTGCTTAAGTGCTGTCCTGAACAAGGATGTTTTCCTAAATCAAGACCTAGCTAAAGGCCGAGTTCCACCCATGCTTACTCATGCTGAGTAGTGGCTTATTCCATAGGCTAATGGGACTACTGTTGGAGAAAGGTACTATTTAACATGAGTAAAAGTGGCAGAATCAGGTCCCAAGACCCTTAGTATCGGTTTTCCAGGTGGTCAGCAAAATAAACAATCAACCCATTTTATAGTAGAGCATCAACCAGTGTTTGGGACATTCTTGCAGAATGTAAGCAATCGGAACTATTTAGGCACATTTGCGTTGAGGTAAGGGAGTTATGGCAGACCCACTTTTGTTTTTTTATATGTTTATATTGAAAACAAACATTTTATTATACTTTTCATTCCGGTTTATAATGCTACATATTTGCTATTATATACAGTAAGTAGACTTGTTTTTGTTTTTAAACATTGTTTTCTTTTCTACTTACTAAAATATCAGTCTGATAAAAGCTGTCACACACATCAGTTACAACCACTACTCAGATATAAAAGTAGCTACCTGCTGTTAAGCTGACAGTCCTCTAAGAATTATATAGCTTCTAGCACAAAAGTACACAAACATAATATATGAAAGAAAAAACTATTGTTTTGATTATATAAGGTATTTTTAGGTAATTAGAATGGTAGGACTGAAAGGTTTTCTTTTCAAGTCCATATAATCCAATGCAGCTTTTGCATAAAAATAAGCTATTACTGTGGAATTGAATATGTGCCATTTAGGTCAATGTCTTAGTAAATTAGATTTTATGAGAAAGCTATGTGGACTGATTCAATTTCACTAGTGATTTTTTTCCCCCTTTGAGTTAAGTATTAGATCAAATAAAAGCTAATGATACAGTAGTCATGCCTGTATTTTCAGGCTGGTTTAGTAGTTATTGACAGTTTCAATAGTCAAGTTAAATAACCAAACATTGACACCTCATCTATATGGGAAGATATTGTGAAAAGATGTTTCTACTTTCTGAACCTCCAGTCAAGGCTCAGAGTATAATTTTTATTCTTTGACATTTTTCTTGTTTATGATTATAGCATATTGATTAGACAAAAGTGAAATAAATTAATGTATCCAGTCCTTTGAAATAGGTGGTATTCAGTGACATATAGGTAAGACTATGTGTCTGTCACGTAGGTCACAGATTCTGTGACTTTCCGTGACCTCCATGACTTCTGCACCAGCCGCTGCTGAGGCAGTCTCGGGACACCATGGCCACCCACCCCAGCAGTAGTTTGGGTGTAGGAGGGGGCTCAAGGCTGGGGTGGGGGTTAGGGTGCGGGGCAGCGCTTACTTTGGGGGGGCCTCCCTGGAAGCGGTCAGCATATCCCTGCAGCTCCTAAGCAGAGGGGTTAGGGGGCTCTGTATGCTGCCCCGCCTGCAGGCACTGCCACCGCAGCTCCCATTGCCTGCGGTTCCTGGCCAATGGGAGCTGCGGAGCTGGCACTCGTGTCGGGGGCAGTGCATGGAGCTCCCCTGGCCTTCCCTCCCCCTAGGAGCTGAAGGGACATGCAGGCAGCTTCCAGGGAGGTGTGTGGAGCTGGGTAGGGACCCTGCCAGCCCCGCCAACCCTCCCCCGCCCGACACCAGCGGGGGTCCTGGACCATGCGCTGCCACCCACCTGCCCAGGGTGGGTCCTGGCCCACTCCCCCCAGAGCACCCACTGTGTTCCCCCCCACCATCCTGCCCTCCCAGAGCACCCACTGCCCCCAGGCCCAAGTTTTAGTTAGATAGTACAAGTCATGGACAGGTCATGGGCCATGAATTTTTGTTTACTGCCTGTGACCTGTCCATGACTTTTACTAAAAATACCCATTACTAAAGCATAGCCTTACATATAGCTAAATAACCCATACATTTAATTAAGGGTAGTTGCACTGCTTAAGGCCTCATTCAATCACTAATCAGTTCAAATCTTAGAGTAAATGTAAACCTTGCATTGGAAACACTTCACTCTTCTTTTAGTGTTAAGTCTGTTCTCTTATCACTACACCGTCATTTCTTTCCAACCCCATCAACTGACAATTCATGCCTGCTTTTATTCAATTATGCCTTCTAGAGAAGAGGATCAGACAAAAAGCCATATGAAATTTGGCTGGCCCCATTGTATGCAAATATATAGCAAATAACTGTCCACGCTTCAAAGAATTTACAGTCTAAAAGACAAAGACATAACAGGTAGATGTGACAAACAAGAAGGTGAGCATGGGGGGAGAGAAGTGGGGGTGATGAGGTAACAAAAATAGCAGCATATATACAACTCTTAGCTAATCATGAGCACTGAATACATCTCATTTCAAACTTCCTCCTTTTCTCTCTCTATAATATATATATTAGCCAACAACTTACCTTGAGCTAAACAACACCCCAACAACTAGCTGGCAGGACAATTCAAGGGCAAGTTTCAAGATAGTTAAAGTGGTCTAAGATATGATAGCATTCATAAGCTGGTGGAGGGGTCCTATCCATCCTCTTTCACCAGCAGGTAAGGCAGCTGAAGTCCCTGCCTCCTTCCTCCTGTGAGGTGAGAGTGTTAAAATGAGAGAATTCAAAGCTGCACAAGATAATGAGGCTTACAGCCAGGTCCAAAGTCTGAGTAGTTCCTAATGAGGGCTAAGTGTCCCAAAATAAGCCTTTATTAACTTGTAATCCATACTGGGAACCCACCATAAATTGTGTCAGTTAAATCAGAAAGCCTCCCCTGCCCGAACCAGTCCTCTTGGAAAAGGTGAAAAAATTCAACAAAGCAGTTTCTCAGTTTTGCTATATGTAAAAAATATCTTCCAGACCCAAAAAACAGCAAGTGAAGCACCTGGCATTCTAGGAGAGTACCTATATAAATGGAGGAAAAGGTGAGTATCAAGAGGGTGTCAAACACTAATCTCTCTGCTTTGGAGCCCCCTAAATATCCCTACTGTGTGATAGCAGGAGCCAGTAAGGTTCCGCTGCAACTCATGAACCTGCCAAGTACATTGCAGTTTGGGGAAGATATCCAAAGCTTAATATGAGAGTACTCTACATATGTGTACATAGACAGGTAATAGACAAAGTGCCAGGAAATAGTTCCTGGCCTTTGTAGAATTAATAAAACTTGCTGTTGTGCACTGGAAATAATTTTCCTTTGTGCAACTCTTTTTTTATTAAAGACTCACCCATTGTGACAGGATGCAAGCCTGCCCAATAACATGCACACACAGGAGACATGGTCTACCTGCCTGGAAGAAGGCAGAAAGGGGGTTACAAAGGGCAGGGAAGCCCTGAGGCCCTCTTTTGTGTCCTGCTCTCTGAGACACCTTCCAAAAATTGTTTGAAAACAAACAGACACTCACTGCTTCTTTTTCCAGTAAGACAGTGTTCATAAAAGTACAAACGAAAGTAAACTCCTCTCACCTCAACATGTATAGCAAAAATAGGGCAGGTCTACACTTAAAAAGCTGCAGCTTTAGTGAGGATGCTACTACGGTGATAGTATAGCTCCCCCCATCAGCACAGTTAATCCACCTTCACAAGTGATCGTAGCTATGTCGATGGGAGCAGCTCTCCTGTTGACATAGCGCTGTCTACGTGGGGGGTTAGGTTGGCATAACTGTGTCGCTCAAGAGTGTGATGTAGTTATACTGATGTAAATTTGTACTACAGACTTGACCTTAGTGCTCAGAATGTCCTTGGAAATATGTTACGGAGGAGTTCTCTCAACTAGACTGCAGTATTCTCTATGTCCAGACAACCCTTGGACTCTCAGCTGTGACTATCAGCATGATTGCCAACTGTGATGTTACAGAATATCCATTAGACACTGGATTAAGAACAATCACATCTCATTTTGCATAGGCAAGTGAACAACTGTAGAAGGATAACAACTTCTTGTCATTATCACTGACACTGATTTGAAGTCACAAATTACAATAGATTCCATATCCCTTTACCAATCACCTGTTATATCCTATTGTAAAAGCAAAGTTAACGTTTGCACCTTTCTGGGTGTAAAATCTGTATTTCATAAAAAAAATTAAAAGTTAGTCAACAAAAAAGCTGTAAAATTAGCATACTGAGGTTTAAAGCCATAAATATAATGTCCAGACATTAAGGGAAAGAATTATATTGAAACCACTTCTCAATTAGCAAAGATCTGAGAACAAAGCAAGTATTAGTAAAAATAGAAGCATAAACAACTACGAAGATTGAGGTACCCTTACTCATGCTGAAGAATCCCTTGCAAAACAAGCAATCTCATTAACCTCAATGGGACCACTAGTGGAGTAAGGTCCAACTCACTGTAAGGATATCAGAACCTGGTCCTAAGTATAACTTCATTTGTAGAGTGCATTGAATTAATATGGAACTTTTGGGCAAACACAAATCTTCAAAAGATATTGAACAAAATCTATTTTTCCTATTTCTAAAGTAGACAAAACTGCCTACTCAAAATGTGCATTAAGTTATCAACTCTCCATTCAGTTTTATAAATATTTAGAAAAAAAAAAGATCATAAACTGACAGTGTGTAAGTATCATTAAATAATTCTTCAAAAAACACTGCAAACTCTGAATCCTAAAAACCCCCCAACAATTCTGTCCTTGAAGTATTACCTAAGCTTTTAAAAAGACAAGTGCTATATCACATTCAAATGGAAGTGTTTACACTCAAGGTTGTTTCACAAGTGAAGTCAAACTCTGAAAATGGCATTTTTCTAGAAAGCTAATCTGAAAATGCTTCTTTAAAAAAAGAGTAGATGCTTTCAATACACAGAAGCAGCCCACGTATAGGGGATTATTACCATCCCTGTTCAAGTCCTATATTATTATTTCTCCCTCATGTAACTGAATCCTCAGATAAGTCAGTTTCATGTACAGTCCCTCTTTTTTTCCAATCAGCCAAAGTAACGGACCCCACACACATCTATCAGCCAGGGCCTGAATGTGAGCAGTAGGCTCAGGGCCGGTGCAACCCATTAGGTGACCTAGGCGGTCGCCTAGGGCGCTAACATTTGGGGAGCAGCAACCGCGGAGGCTGGATCTTCGGCCACCCCGGTCGTCGTCGGTATTTCGGGGGTGGGACCTTCCACCACCTCTGTCGGGGGTGGCATTTCGGGGGCGGGACCTTCCGCTGCCTAGGGCGGCAAAAAAGCTGGCGGCACTCCTGTGCCCTGCCCCCAAGCTCCTGGCCCGGGAGGCTAGCCCCAAGCCCCTCCCCCACTGTCCTCCCTCCCCCACAGCCGCAGGTCGCTCGCTCCACCGCCGGCACAATGCTCTGGGCAGCGGGGCTGCGAGCTACTGGGGCAGCGCAGCTGCAGAGCCCAGCCTGACCAGGTCTCTGTGCTGTGTGGTGGCAGCGGCAGCGTGGCCCGGCTCCAGACGGGTGGTGCGGCTATAGCGCCGCCAGCCACCGGGGCTACAGGCAGCCCGGTAAGGGGGCACGGAGCAGGGGGGATGGATAGAGGGCAGGGGAGTTCGGAGTGGTGGTTAGGGGTGTGGATAGGAGTCAGGGTGGTCGAGGGGGGAACAGGAGGTTGAATGGGGGCAGGGGCCCCAGGGGAGCAGTCAGGAAGGAGAGGGGGGTGGATGGGGCAGCAGGGGGCAGTCAGGGGCAGGGGTTCCGGGGACAGTCAGGGGACAGGGAGAAGGGGTGGTTGGATGGGGCAGGGGTCCCGGGTGCATCGTCAAGAATGAGAGGAGGGGTTGGATGGGGCAGCGGGGATCTGAGAGCGGTCAGGGGAAAGGAAGCAGGGGTGTGTGGATGGGGCAGGAGTCCTGCGGGGGGAGAGGGGGGCATCAGGGAACAGAGGGGGTTGGATGGGGCAGGAGCCCCTCCCCTAACAGGCCCTCCATACAATTTACAAAACCTGATGGAGCCCTTATGCCAAAAAGTTTGCCCACCCCTGTGTTAGAGCAATCCTGAAAGAATAACCGATAACACTTAGAGCTTAACCAGACATCAGGCCTTTGTGGATTGCAGATAAGAAAGCTATTGATGTGACAGGTTTATGGGGTTCATCTATCTTTGGTACTTTTTAGCCTCCATTACCATAGTACTTGAGCACCTAACAATCTTAAGTGTATTTATCCTTATAAAATGCCTGTGATATACAGAAGTACTATTATCCCCATTTTACAGATGGGATTCTGAGGCACAGAGTTCCTAAATGACTTGCCCATGGTCACACTGGAAGTCTATTGTGGCACAGACAATTGAACCCAGGTCTCGAGTCCCAGGCAAGTGCTTACTCACTGGACTATCCTCCCTCTGCATTATTTTCATTTTTGTAAATGATTAGTTATGTTTTGCTTCTATAATTAACATCCATTACTTGATTTCATTATTATTAGTAGCATGAATAATTATTTGTATTATGGTAGTGCCTAGACTGGAACCTATGGTACCAGATGCTATACATACAACTAGTAAGAGTCAATGTCTGTTTCAGAGAGTTTACAATCAAAATAGACAAGACAGTAATAGGATCAATTAATATCAATTAGGGCTGTCCATTAATCACAGTTAACTCACGCGATTAAAAAAAATTAATCGCAATGAAAAAAGTGATTGTGATTAATCGCGGCTTTAATCACACTGTTAAACAATAGAATACCAATTGAAATGTATTAAATATTTTGGACTTTTTCTACATTTTCAAATGTAATTGAAATAAATTATTACACAGAATACAAAGTGTACAGTGCTCACTTTATATTATTTTTATTACAAATATTTGCACTGTAAAAATTATGAACAAAAGAATTAGAATTTTTCAATTCACCTCATACAAGCACTGTAGTGAAATCTCTTTGTCGTGAAAATATAGATTTTTTTTTGTTACATAACTATATTCAAAAACAAACCAATGTAAAACTTTAAAGCCTACAAGTCCACTCAGTCCTAATTTTTGTTCAGCCAATCGCTAAAACAAACAAGTTTGTTTACATTTAGGGGAAATACTGCTGACTGCTTCTTATTTACACTGTCCCCTGAAAGTGAGAACAGGCATTCGCATGGCATTGCAAGGTATTTACATGCCACCTATGCTAATCATTCATATGCCCCTCCATGCTTTAGCCACCATTCCAGAGGACATGCTTCCATGCTTGTATTAAGGGGGAGGGATAGCTCAGTGGTTTGAGCATGGGCCTGCTAAACCCAGGGTTGTGAGCTCAATCCTTGAGGGGGCCATTTAGGGAACGGGGGTAAAAATCTGTCTGGGGATGGGTCCTGCTTTGAGCAGGGGGTTAGACTAGATGACATTCTGAGGTCCCTTCCAACCCTGATATTCTATGACTTCTATGCTGATGACACTCATTAAAAAAAGAATGTATTAATTAAATATGTGACTGAACACGTTGGAGGAAAATTTTATGTCTCCTGCTGTGTGTTTTACCCGCATTCTGCCATATATTTCATGTTATAGCCATCTCGGATGAGACATGTTGTTCATTTTAAGAACACTTTCTCTGCAGATTTGACAAAATACAAAGAAAGAACTAATGTGAGATTTCTAAAGATAGCTACAGCACTCAACCCAAGGTTTAAGAATCTGAAGTACTTTCCAAAATCTGGGAGGGATGAGGTGTGGAGCATGCTTTCATAAGTCTTAAAAGACCAACACTCTAATGCAGAAACTACAGAACCCGAACCACTAAAAAAGAAAATCAACCTTTTGCTGGTGGCATCTGACTCAGATGATGAAAATGAACATGCATCGGTTTGCACTGCTTTGCATTGTTATTGAGCAGAACCCATCATTAGCATGGACGCATGTCCTCTGGAATGGTGGTTGAAGCATGAAGGGACATATGAAGTTTTAGCACATCTGGCATGTAAATATCTTGCAATGCCAGCTACAACAGTGCCAGGCGGACACCTGTTCTTACTTTCAGGTGACATTGTAAGCAAGAAACAGTCAGCATTGTCTCCTGCACATGTTAACGAATTTGTTTGTCTGAGCAATTGGCTGAACAAGAAGTACAACTGAGTGGACTTGTAAGCTTTAAAGTTTGACATTGTTTTATTATTGAATGCAGTTATTTTTTGTGCATAATTCTACATTTGTAAATTCAGCTTTCATGATAAACAGATTGCACTACTGTACTTGTATTAAGAGAATTGAAAATATTTTTTATTTTTACAGTGCAAATATTTATAATTAAAAAACATATAAAGTGAGCAATGCACACTTTTTATTCTGGGTTGAAATTGAAATCACTATAGTTGAAAATGTGGAAAACATCCTAAAACATTTAAATAAATGGTATTCTATTATTGTTTAATCGTGCGATTAATCACGATTAATTTTTTAAATTTTGCAACAACCCTAATAGCAACATTGTGTAGATGTGAACCTGAAGCACAGATAGGTTAAGTGATTTGTCAAATATCATACAGGAAATATGTGGAAATGAATTTAGATCTCCCAAATCCCAAACCAGTGGCTTAACTGCAGACCATTCTTCCTCTTTCTGGAAAATTGAAAGCCTTTAAGAATCTGCACAGTATGCTTTCTATCAGACCTATCTTGATGTAAGGAAGCAGTGTACCTTGCTGCCATATATGTTAGTTACTGCCTCTCCACTCTTTTGAGTGCATACATATTTCATAAGCCCATTTTCTAGTGGCTAGGTAGTACAAGACTAACACACTAGCCATTCGTTCATGGAGCCATAGATTATAATCCTGGTTTGAAGCACAAGTGAAAATAAGTACAGTGGTCTAGTGTCAATTTGTAGTGCACACAGTGAAAGCACAAATTCACTGTATAATTTGACACAATTATCCAGTCATATATGATTAATGCATGGGGCAAGATATCTCATAAAACCATACTCTATTACATAATTTCCAGTAATGCTTAGTGTCCGTCAGAATCAGAAATAACTTGTAGTATTTCCTTATCTGGAGCTGGCCAAAACCAAAAAAATGTAAAGACATATAAATGTCAGTAAGAGTTAAACTTGCTTTTTGTATCTAAAATCAAATTCAAGCTCTTTGGTTTTAGATAGGGGTGAAATTTCAGGATGTTTCGTGTTTTATCCAAACTGGTTTTTTCATTCCTCAATGCATATCAGTTTAAATGTCTTAGTGCAACCAGATTCTTGTAAAGATATGTTTGTAGAGATTATAATTTAGAGACACTTCCTCACCGGGGACAGTATTATGATCATAGAAATTGGGCGATGTACTCTGGAGGCAGGGGGTTGGGAACACCACATGTCTATATGGAGCAGTTCACTACAGAAGCTCTCCAGTTTGTTTTATTAAAGTTTTATTCCTTTCTCATTCACTCTTTTGTTATTTAATGAACCCCAAGATCATTACAGTTCTGTGACCTGCCAAATTAAGGCAGGACTACACTTAAAACACTGCATCGGCATAGCTGCATGCTGCACTGCTGTAGCACTTCAATGAAGATGCTCTACTACACTGTTGTGCTATTTAAAAAAAAAATGTAGATCAAATGTTCCTGGAATTACTTCATAATTAAAAACTACAAAAGCCCTGAATCAATTTGTTTCACCTCTGTGGTACCTTTTTTAATCTCGGTAATGCCCTTCCCAAAACATAATGACCAAATCTGTATGCCATTCAAATGTGGTCAAAGTGTGTTATATAGTGCCAGAATTCACCTGATTTATTTCCTTAATGTTCTAAGTACACACCTAAGACATTGTTTGCTTTATCACTGTTACAGTAAAGCACACTGCACACATGATTTTCGTGTCTTTCTCAGTGATCATCCCATGTGTTTTTTTCTTTTGATCTATATTCTATAGCATTCTCTTTTATATTATCAACTTTCTAATGATTAAATCCCTTACACTGAAGAACAAAACCACTTGGGCCATAAGCCTACATTATCTGAATCATTTTGACTGTATTTGCTCTGTTACTTTTTAGTTGTTCCCCTGTCAATTGAGTGTCAACAAAAAGTGTAGTTACTTTTAAATTGTTCATGACACAAAGTCTTTTCAATATAAAGAGCCAGACTCAATCCTAGTAAAGTGAGGGAGTTGTACCAGTGTTAAATCTCTCCCAGTTAATCAAAAGAAATCCTATATCATCTTAGCACTTTACTTGTTATGTATCTCTACTTCACGATGATCAGTCCTTATACTTTTTTCCTCCCCAAAAATTTCTAATCCATTAAAATAGCTTTCCTCTATATTGTGCTTTATTCATCCTGAAGTTCGTGGTATAGTGTCAAATGCTTTCCTATTACAAATGCCCTCTGTTTCTACACCTCCTATCTTCTATTTCCAAGTATTAGTTATCTTTATTATTACAATAATATAATAATTTTAGCTCATCTCTCTAACATATAAAGTGTAATGACAATCCACAAGGGTGAGAGCCAAACACCCTGACCGGTGGTAACTTCTGGGCAAAGACTTAGGCCTTGTGCACATGAAGCTTATTTGCCATAATCTTCTCTGTATTGACATGTAGAGGACAGAGGGTAAATGCCTAGCCCCATTAAGTTAGTTGGAATTTTGCCATGGACATCAATTGGGTCAGGACTTCACCTATGATGCTTAAAATGATTGTTGCTTCCTGAATTTATGTCTACACTCAAGCTCCATTTGTGCTACCACCAGGGAAGCTGAACCAGCAGTGTCAACTATGGGAATTTTTTTGTTGTTGCAAAAAGTCTACTGTAGACGTACCCACAGAAAAAGCAAGCAAGTTATGTGATTTTGCTCATTACAGCCTCCAGATCAATTTCAAGGAAAGCCTGCTGGTATACACTCCTAATCCATCTATTGGACTTAATAAAAACATATGTATCAAATGTGTTCATGAAGACCTCACATTTGGGCTTTTAAAATGTATTTGTTCACAGATCAGAGCTTGAGACTGAAGCCTGATTCAATGATTTATGGGACTTTGTCATTTTTTTGTTTTCGGTCTAAATCAGTGGTGGGCAACCTGCAGCATGTCAGGGTAATCTGCTGGCAGGCTGCCAGACAGTGTGTTTACATTTGCATGGCCTCCTGCAGCTCCTAGTGGCTGCGATTCACTGTTCCCGGCCAATGGGAGCTGCAGGTAGTGGCATGGTCTAGACAGATGCCACAGGACAGTAGAACTCTACCTAATCTTTAAACATTTGAATACAGTACAGTGCAAAACCTCAAAGGACACATTCTCTGTTACACCTTTCCTGTGCTTAGCTCAGGAAAGGAGAAGAGGGCAGGGGTGGCTTTGCATGGGCATAGTTTGGAATGGCATTGTGCCCCCAAACAGAGGCAAGGCGTGGGGTAGGGGGCACATGAGGTCACACATCACAGCCCCAGAATTCTGCAAGCACCGTTCCGTGACGCTATCTCCTGGGTCCTAGCACCTATCATTGTTTTCTATGTGTACTGAGGGCCCTGTATGGCTACCATTCTGGTTCCTGTACAACCGTGAGTGCCTATGGCAGGGGGCAGGGCAAGAGGGATGGGGTGGGGTGGGGAGATGGGTAAAAGAGGCAGTGGGGAAAGAAAGGGGATGGGATAGGGCGGGGGAAGAGAAGTGGATAGAGGAATAGGGCAAGAGGACTGAGGAGTGGGGGGAGGGGGATAACGGCAGGAGAGAGTGGGAAGAGGAAAGTGGAGGGGCTGGGGCAGGAAGGCAACCGCAGCAGCACCTGGACTGGGAGGCACCAGAGTGGTGGCATCACTGCAGTAGCTGGTGCCAGACTGGCCACAGCGCCAACACTCAGGTTGCCACAGAGCACATCAGCAGCAGCAACTGGGGCTTCTCCATTTAGCCATCCCGACTCCACCTCCCAGCACCCGCAGCGCAGGTATCACTCCAAATGGGTGGCAAGATCCAGTGAGCCAAGGGAGCTGGCTTCAACCTGTGCACACATTCATGTATATGCATTGCCCTCCCAAATATCTCAGTCAAATTACGCCTATGGCTTTAAGACACATTGCACTCCCAAATTCTGGCCTTATGAGTAATGCTCCATTATTTCCTCTTTTTTCAGCTGTCATTACATTCCTAATTCAGTTGTACTGATTCTGCTTTCTAAAGTTCCCTTCTTTATATCTGAAGTTATTTCTACAATTATACTTAGTGTCTAGTGTTGCTCTCTTATCAACTGATTGACTCATGCAGTTTTAAAAAGCAATCCTAGTATAAACCATGCTATAGATACACAGTGTACTACTATTACATTTCTTCTTCAAGATGTGCTCTAATCTATGTTAAAATTCTCCATTTAAATCAGTTCACTTTTTTTCCAAGATATTTATTTGCTCCAATTATTTAACAATTTGGTTGTTCTTTTTGGCCAAACACTTCATGGTATTTTTACAACTTATTACAACATATTTTTCAGAAACCACATTCCAAGTTTCTCATATGTCCCATTTCAGGACTACACAGATACTCTTTTATATAAAATATCTCTCTTTCTTCCGATTACATTTCCATCTGTTCTTTGAAAATTTTCTCCCGCACACCACTGTATCTTATACAAATATAGAGGGCCTGCCACTGCTCCCTCTGTAGTCCTGGGCAAAGCTCCACTGAGTTCAGTAGGAACAGGATTGCAGCACCTGGGGTAAAGAATATACAACTATTGCTATCACCGCCTTATTATATTCTAGCCAGGTTTTAATTACAGTATATTCATAATATAAAAATTTCTCTTATATCGATATGCCTCTAGGTATCCTATTTTCTTTGCTAAACTTCTTAGATTTATACAGACACCTTAATAACTCACATTTACATTTAATATTTCCTTCTAAATTAACATTCATAAAACCCAAATCAAGTCTGTAATAGCTCATTTCCATTACAATGAATACAACCCTTTTATATTTGTCCTTCTCATCCATACACATATCTTACTTTTTCCTTTCTACTTGCTCTATATACTTGCCTCTCTCCCTAGAAACATACTTTAAACATCTCCTCAGAACAATGTTCTTTCTGCAGTCTTGTTATTTCAGATGTAACCCATCCAACTTTTGTATAAAGCGGTCTACAAAATTGTTCACATTGTCCTACAGTCAGTCACCTTTTGCTGCTTCGCACCACTCCTTAAACACACATGTAGGTTTGTAGTCTGTTTTGCATTATCTGGCCCTGAATATGTCCCACAGATAACCTGGATAGAAAACAAGTTCCTAAGCCTCCTTCTTATCACATTAAATGTGGCTTCTGGCACCTACAAGTGCTTCTATCATAAACCACTACTCCTGGTAATATCGTCTGTTTCCATAATACTTTTCGTTTGGGTAACTAGAAAGCAAAAATAAACTGTACAAGACAGGCTAATGCAGATCACCATTCTGCATTATTCAGTAATGAGTTCCCCATCTCTATCTCTTCATATCACTGAACTCTAACCTTTCTGTAAGTAAGGCCTGGTCTACACTATGACTTTAATTTGCATTTAACAGCGTTAAATCGAATTAACCCTGAACCCGTCCACACAACGAAGCCATTTATTTCAAAATAAAGGGCTCTTAAAATCGATTTCTGTACTCCACCCCGACGAGCGGAGTAGCGCCAAAATCGATATTGTCATTTCGAATTAGGGTTAGTGTGGCCGCAATTCGATGGTATTGGCCTCCGGGAGCTATCCCACAGTGCACCATTGTGACCGCTCTGGACAGCAGTCTGAACTCGGATGCACTGGCCAGGTAGACAGGAAAAGCCCCGGGAACATTTGAATTTTATTTCCTGTTTGCCCAGCGTGGAGATCACAGGTGACCACAGAGAGCTCATCAGCACAGGTAACCATGCAGGCTGATAATCGAAAAAGAGCACCAGCATGGACCGTACGGGAGGTACTGGATCTGATCTATATGGGGAGAGGATTCAGTGCTAGCAGAACTTCGTTCGAAAAGACGAAATGCCAAAACTTTTGAAAAAATCTCCAAAGGCATGATGGAGAGAGGCCACAATAGGGACTCAGATCAGAGCTACGTGAAAGTCAAGGAGCTCAGACAAGCCTATCAAAAAACAAAGGAGGCAAATGGTCGCTCCGGGTCAGAGCTGCGGACATGCCGCTTCTATGCCGAGCTGCATGCAGTTCTAGGGGGGGGCCGCCACCACTACCCCACCTCTGACCGTGGATTCCGAGGCAGGGATAATCTCATCAGCTACACCCGAGGATTCTGTGGACAGGGAAGAGGAGGAGGAGGAGGACGAGCTTGCAGAGAGCACCCAGCACTCCGTTCTCCCCAACAGCCAGGATCTTTTTCTCAGCCTGACTGAAGTATCCTCCCAACCCTCCCAAGCCAATATCCAAGACCACGACCCCATGGAAGGGACCTCAGGTGAGTTTACCTTTTAAAATATAAAACTTGTTTTAAAAGCAAGCGTTTTTTAATGATTACTTTGCGCTGAGGACTTGGGATGCATTCGCGGCCAGTACAGCTACTGGAAAAGTCTGTTAATGTGTCTGGGGATGGAGCGGAAATCCTCCAGGGACATCTCCATGAAGCTCTCCTGGAGGTACTCCAAAAGCCTTGCCACAAGGTTTCTGGGCAGTGCAGCCTTATTCCGTCCTCCATGGTAGGACACTTGACCACGCCATGCTTGCAGCAAGTAATCTGGTATCATTGCATGACAAAGCCTGGCAGCGTATGGTCCCGGTGTTTGCTGGCATTCAAGCAACATTCGTTCTTTATCTCGCTGTGTAATCCTCAAGAGAGTGATATCGCTCATGGTAACCTGGTTGAAATACGGGAATTTAATTAAGGGGACAGAGGTGGCCATGCCTACTGGGCTGTTTGTCTGTGTCTGAAAAGAAATCCTTCCCTGCAGTTAGCCAAGTGCGGGGGGGGGGGAGGGGAGAAGGGAATTGGCCCAGAGCTTTTCGCGTTTGGCAAGCAGGGATCTTCCCTGATACCAACCACGTGGTGGGGGGAGGGGTAAAGCGATCATCCCAGAGAATTCATGGCCGGGTGTTAGTTTTGTTCCTGCAGGGATCTTCCCTGATACCAGCCACGCGGTGGGGGGAGGGATAAAGTGATCATCCAGAGAATTGGATGTGGGGGGGTTAGTTTGTTTTCTGCTGCTGAAGTTTAACAGGAAAACTGCAGCACTCACAGGCTTTGCTTGGTATGTGGGAAAGGAGGGCGCAGAAGCCGAAAGACAATGGTTTACCATGGCCACATGCAAGCTGAATTCTGTTGCCTGGACCTGCGTCTGTGATCTCTAGCAGCAAAGCCACAGGCGCTCAATATTAAGAGGCAAAATGCGACCTTGCACAGAAATCACATGTGCTATGTAATGTGAATAGTGTTGATCACCGTGAAAGAGTATAAGCATTGTTCTGCAAAATGTATCTTTTTAAAAAATTCTCTCCTTTTTTCCTTCCAGCAGCTGCAAATTCTTCAAGCCTCCCTCCTCTGTCTCAGGTAAGGCGTCGGAAAAAGAAGACGCGAGACGAGATGTTCGCAGAAATCATGGAATCAACCCGCAGTGAAAGAGCTCATCTGAATGAGTGGAAGGACACGGTTTCAAAGTATAGGAAAGAAGCCAGTGAACGTGAAGACAGGAGGGACCAACGTGAGGACAGGAGGGACCAACATGAGGAGAGGAGAGAGGCTCGCGATGAGAGGTGGCAGGAAGAAGATCAGAGGAAACAGGATGCAACGCTGGGGCTGCTGCATGAGCAAACAGACATGCTCCGGTGTCTGGTGGAGCTTCAGGAACGGCAGCAGGATAACAGAGTGCCACTACAGCCCCTGTATAACCCCCCTCCCCCTCACCATGTTCCATAGCCTCCTCACCCAGACGTGTAAGAATGCGGGGGGGGGGAGGCTCCGTACACCCTCCCATTCCACCCCAGTGGACAGCCCAAGCAAAAGGCTGTCATTTTTTTAACCTTTTTTTAGTGGACTTTTCCTTCCTGTCAATCCTCCTCCCGAACCCCACCCGAGTTCTCTCCCTCTTTTTATAATCAATTAATAAAGAATAAATGATTTTTAAACGATAGTGACTTTATTTCCTTTGAAAGCAAGCTGGGGGTAGGGGGAGGGTGGGTTCCTTATAGAGAATGAGTCAATAAAGGGGCGGGTTTTCATGAAGGAGAAACAAACAGAAATTTCACACTGTAGCCTGGCCAGTCATGAAACTGGTTTTCAAAGCTTCTCTGATGCACAGGGCTTCCTGGTGTGCTCTTCTAATCGCCCTGGTGTCTGGCTGCGCGTAATCAGCAGCCAGGCGATTTGCCTCAGCCTCCCACCCCGCCATAAAGGTCTCCCCCTTACTTTAACAGAGACTGTGGAGCACACAGTAAGCAGAAATAACAATGGGGATATTGGTTTGGCTGAGGTCTGAGCGAGTCAGTAACGATTGCCAGCAACCTTTTAAACGGCCAAATGCACATTCTACCACCATTCTGCACTTGCTCAGCCTGTAGTTGAACAGCTCCTGACTCCTGTCCAGGCTGCCTGTGTATGGCTTCATGAGCCATGACATTAAGGGGTAGGCTGGGTCCCCAAGAATAACTATTGGCATTTCAACATCCCCAACGATTATTTTCTGGTCCGGGAAGTAAGTCCCTTGCTGCAGCTGTTTAAACAGAGTAGTGTTCCTGAAGACGCGAGTGTCATGAACCCTTCCCGGCCAGCCCAAGTTGATGTTGGTGAAACATCCCTTGTGATCCACAAGTGCTTGCAGCACCATTGAAAAGTACCCCTTGCGGTTTATGTACTGGGTACCCTGGTGCTCCGGTGCCAAGATAGGGATATGGGTTCCATCTATCGCCCCACCACAGTTAGGGAATCCCATTGCAGCAAAGCCATCCACTATGACCTGCACATTTCCCAGAGTCACTACCTTTTGTAGCAGCACCTCAGTGATTGCTTTGGCTACTTGCATCACAGCAGCCCCCACAGTAGATTTGCCCACTCCAAATTCATTCCCGACTGACCGGTAGCTGTCTGGCGTTGCAAGCTTCCACATGGCTATCGCCACTCGCTTCTCAACTGTGAGGGCTGCTCTCATCTTGGTATTCTGGCATTTCAGGGCAGGGGACAGCAAGTCACAAAGTTCCATGGAAGTGCCCTTACACATGCGAAAGTTTTGCAGCCACTGGGAATCGTCCCACACCTGCAACACTATGCGGTCCCACCAGTCTATGCTTGTTTTCCGGGCCCAGAATTGGCGTTCCACGGATAGAACCTGCCCCATTAACAACATGATATCCAAAGCACTGGGGCCTGCGGTTTGAGAGAATTCTGTGTTCATGTCCATGTCACGCTTGTCGCTGCGCTGCCGCCGCCGCTGCCTCCTCGCCTCGTTTTTCTGGTCCTGGCTCAGCATAAACTGCACGAGAATGCGCAAGATGTTTACAATGTTCATGACTGCTGTCTTGAGCTGAGCGGGCTCCATGCTTGCCATTGTATGGAGTCTGCAGTGTTCACCCAGGAAAAAAGGCGCGAAATGGTTGTCTGCCGTTGCTTTCATGGAGGGAGGGGTGAGGATGTACCCAGAACCACCTGCGACAATGTTTTTTGCCCCATCAGGCACTGGGATCTCAAACCAGAATTCCAATGGGCGGGGGAGACTGCGGTAACTGTGGGATAGCTATGAGATAGCTACCCACAGTGCAACACTCCGGAAATCAACGCTAGCCCCGGTACATGGACGCACATCGCCTAATTAATGTGCTTAGTGTGGCCGCGTACATTCGACTTTATACAATCTGGTTCTAAAATTCGAATTATATAAATTCGGATTAATCTCGTAGTGTAGACATACCCTTAGTCACCATGAAGAGGTTACTTCCTATTTTCTTCTATGGTGCCATTATAATGCTCAATTTCTTCCATAAGAAGGAACCTTGATGTCATGCATTGTCTGGGGATGCCTTTCCTAGGATGTATCCACACTACATAATTTCTTACCCATTTTATCAGAAATGGCACAGCTGCGTTGATGATACCAATCTTTCAGCAAGCTCCGGAAGGGATGGAGCCAAAGGCATTTTGCCTTCATCTCATCTAATTCTGTTCTGAAATAACACAGTGGTAAGAACACATTTGCCCAGTTTAAACTAGAGTGTACACCTTTGCTAGCACTGGGGCAGCTGCATAAATGCTGAAAAATAGATTAACATAGACAAAGCATAAATATCTATCTGCTTTTTATACTCAGCTTCTTACTACTACCTGCACCATTCTGGTCCTCTCCTCGAAATAGATGTCAAGTGCATTCTATTGTCTCATTAAGAGGTAAACATCACCCATTTCAAAGACTATGGAGTACAACAGACATAACACTGCAGTCATCTATAGAAATCTTAGAACACTATTAGCACTGTACAAATAATAAGAATTCACAAAACTGGTAGAAAAATTATCAATGTTTTGCTTAAAATAAAGATGATCCCTCTTAAATAGAAAGTTAGTATATAAGTCCAGTCACTATTTTTGCATTAAAATTATTATGTTTATGGAAATTGGTTTTAAATTCAGAAAGGGAGCCACAAGTTGTATGTATATATAACATACTAGATAAAGAAATTATGGCATTGGTGAATAATCACCTGCATAGTGGTCAATCATATTTTCTGTCAGGTCTTTCACAGGACCAGAAATATCCTCTGCCAGGCAACCTGGGCAAGAGTTTCATGGAAACTGCAAATTAAAAAAAAAGGAATACAAAGACCAGACATGTCTGGAATTTCCACCCAATGCAAAATATACTTCAAGTTCCTACTCAAAGTTTTCTTCATATCCATCCAAATCAAGCTGTGTAAATCCTTTATATATTTACCTATGTCCTTACTGATATCCTATGCAATGTCTTTCAAAATGTATGTGTGTCTATTTCGAATACTTCTATCACCACTCTGATACCACAGTCTTAACAGAATAAAATTGTTATGGTTTCTCAGAGTCAGATATTTGATTAGTTCTATATAAACACTGTATCTGATTTGTTCTATGTAGTAAATGTTTGGTCTTGTTTATGGCATTCAGTTTGATAAGATGTTATTGTTTTCCTATAAAAAAACCCAGAAACAATAAAAACAAAAAACAAAACCTTCCTACACTGATGAGGATTGCGGCATTGCTATAAAATCATGATTTGGTGAAGCTGCACATTCAACAAATCAGATAAAACTGCTTAAAACAGAAACTCCCAAATGATTTACCCTTTTGAAAAAAGAAGTCTGACAAAATTATTTGTTTTTACGTCCAGAAGTTCAAAAATGGACATGGAGAAAAGGCTGGTGTACAAATACTGTGGGAGGAAAGCTGTAGGATTTAAAGCTGCATTTGTCAGGCTTCATTATTTTTGATGAGGCATTACGAACCAGGGTCAGAATTACTGGTAAACAGTGTAGTCAAAAGGGAGGCAGACAAGATACTTAGGTAGGCTATACAAGAGTATGTTTTAGAGCTTTGTGATTAATATTGCTTTACCTGAATTACACAGTTCTTTACATAGTCATAAACAAAGCAAACTTTCACTGTGGCAAACTTGTTATAAATATTTGTACATATTCCTGTTTAAGTACCAGTTGCAGAATGCTTCCCTAGGGGTAACAGCACAGATACCAGAAGCATGCAGAAACCATTATTCATAGTACTCCCGTATCCCACAGATTGCTCCTTTCCCCCAACCCAGGTAAAACTTGTGATTGAGCTAAAGAGTCTCATGTCTGAGGGTGAATCTGACAAAATGGGTGTGATACAGCAGAAATAGGAATTATCTAAGATGCCTACTGTCAACAATGCTGCTTTCAGGAGACGATGCAACTTATCTTCAGAGTGGAGCAAAAGTTCCTCCAAAACTCAGTTGGTTGAATTTGTTTTCCTAAACAGAAATGAAGCAGGAACAATGGTGGGAATGCTGATCTAGATAG
Source organism: Trachemys scripta elegans (assembly GCF_013100865.1). Lineage (NCBI taxonomy): Eukaryota > Metazoa > Chordata > Testudines > Emydidae > Trachemys > Trachemys scripta. The sequence continues at coordinate 89,010,547 of NC_048304.1, read as the reverse complement.
GACACTGAGTAGTAAGCAGCTGCTTGTTAATGCTAGCATAGTCCTGCTAAGGGCAGGATTAGCTAACAAGTACTTAAAACGCTGACAGCTGCCTGGAGTTGTGTCTGTGCAAATATTCCATTCATTGATATCATTAGGGGAGTTGAACCTTGCCTAGCAAGAGTGGGAAGCTGGGGAGTGGAGGGGGGGGGGTGGAGGGGAGGGGCGGGAAACCCTAGCATAGACACATCCAAGTAACAGAATAAAAGTGTTTTCAGAGTTAACATCCTACTGAGGTGAATGGTCAGAATTGATAATTTCATCGTTGTAGGCTCTAGCACTCTGAGACCTTTGGATGAAAATTACTATATAAAAACATTGTCAAAGTGGGTGAGGTAATACCTTTATTGGACCGACTGTTGGTGAGACAAGCAAGATTTCGAGCTACACAGAGGTCTTCTTCAGGTCTGGGAACGGTAATCAACTAAAGACAAGATCAAACGGATAGAAAATGTGCTAACTAATGCTAAATGAAGGGACCATTCATGGAGGAGTGGCCTGTTAACATCCCCGTAATCATAGGACAAAAAGGGGGGGTAGTGGATTACAGATTACTGTAATAAACCATAAATCTAGTGGTTTTTTTATTAAGACCATGATTGTTAGGCTATGTCTATACTAGCACTTTTGTCAATATAACTTATGTCACTCAGGGGTATGAAAAAAAACCCACCGCTCTGAACGACCTAAATTACACCGACCAAAGTGCTGATGTGGACAGCACTATGTCGATGGGAGAGCCGACATAGCTAACACCACTTGTTGGAGGTGATTTAATTAGGTTGAGAGGAGAGCTCTCTCCCAATGCCACAGAGCGGCTACACAAGCGATATTACAGTGGCAGAGCTGTATCTGTACAACTGTGCCACTGTAAGCTCGCTAGTGTAGACATGGCCAGAGTGTCTGCCAGTTTGATCACTATCTGGTGGTTAGATCTGAGAGACCCTATTGCTGTCCCCTCCTCTATAGAGAGATTGTGGTGGTTGTGATGTTTGTTAAAGAGCCACTAAACTTAGAATGGTCCCTTAGAATATGTGCTAACTACCTATGCTAAACTATCTGTTTGATCTTGCATTTAGCTGTTCCATTTTGAGTACCTTTCTCAGACCTGAAGAAGAGCTCTGTGTAGCTCAAAATCTTGTTTCTCTCACCAATAATTGGTCCAATAAAAGATATTACCTCACCCACCTTGTCTCTCCTACCAACACAGCTACAATGATAACACTGCATATATAAACATTAAGATTCAGGATGACAGTAATTAAAAATCAATTAATATTTAAGAAGTTTGTATTCACAGCCATAATGGCTACACTTTTAGCTGTTAAAAATTCTTATCTTAATTTCTGAAGAAATTTACAAACTTATTAGGTTATGAGTAGTTGTCAAGAACTATCAAACCAAGTGCTATTTAAATGCTAAGTATTAGTTTTCTTGTACAATTTCATTAAAAAAACAAAAAGAACAGGTGTACTTGTGGCACCTTAGAGACTAACAAATTTATTAGAGCATAAGCTTTCATGGACTACAGCCCACTTCTTCGGATGCAACCGAAGAAATGGGCTGTAGTCCACGATAGCTAATACTCTAATAAATTTGTTAGTTTCTAAGGTGCCACAAGTACTCCTGTTCTTTTTGCGGATACAGACTAACACGGCTGCTAAATTAAAAAAACAGGCATATTACATGTATTTGTATGGAACTGGTATTTAATACAGTTCACCAATTAAATGACTTATTTTAATTCCAAATAAAAGTGAAGGCTTCTGGACTGCATTAAATATTGGTCGTTATAGATCAATAGGAAATGATATTGCTATTTCTCTCAGTACATATATGAGACCATACAGAAAGTAGAAAGCTTGTTTCACTAATCATTCCTGTACAAAGAATTACATTAGACTTTCATAAATACTAGCACAAAACTGCCAAGCCTTCAAAAATGTAAAGTAAGTAAGCTCTTCCTGATACAGTGCTTCCTTTTCTTTGGTTTATAGCAAAGGGTTTCTAGGTTGATTAAGGATTTTTCAATATATTCTCAAACATCTTACAATTGCCTTTATTCGTGTGTATACTGGGGAAAAGGTCTTGGTGTTTTATCACTCGTTAATCTATTTAATTTTCCTTTTCAGGAAAACAAATTCAAAAGATGAAGAAATCTGACTCAAGGAGGTGAACAGTATTGCAGTTTAAATCAGTGGCAAAATACAAGAATATGAAATTGCAAATGTTTTAAAAATACCTTGCTATTTACGCAAAAATCAAGAATATCGATTTTAATTTAAAGATGAATCCCTTTCTCTTCTGTTCTTCCAACCCAATTCCAAAGTGAATTGCTTTGACTAAAGCTTCAAAAATGAATTCGTATTTATTCTCTTTGCCTTTATAGGAGAGAAAATTCTGTCACATCCCCTTTGACTTTGATTATATAAGAAAAATAACAACTCTATGCAAATGAAATTAACAACTTGGCCTCAGTAGCAAATACCTGTTTGCTGCCAAACCTTTACTTAAAGAAAGCATCTCATCACTACTGAACAGCATTAAAGCTGAATTGCACATGAAAGAATATAAGAGCTAATCAGAAACATTTTGCATACAAAATAAAAATAGTAAAAAAATTTGAAGGGTTTTCTGTGAGAAAAAGAGGGGACAATCACTTTCTCCCATTTTCAATGTCTAAAAACCAAATGGGAAATTCCCTTTGTCAACATTCAGTTTCACAGGCTGAAGCTTATCCACTGATCAGCATTCATAAATGGGAAAGAATTAGCAGGAAGGGAATCTGTGACAGGTCTCTAAATATAAGAGAAGTACATATGTGGTATAAAAAAACATATCCACAGGACCAGAAGAACCCTAAGCACAGTTTTCTTATTCATTGACTAACAGTCCTTATATCAGCTGTCTTCAAGACACCACTGACTTCTTGAGGAAACTACAATCCATCGGTGATCTTCCAGAAAACACCATCCTGGCCACTATGGATGTAGAAGCCCTCTACACCAATATTCCACACAAAGATAGACTACAAGCTATCAGGAACAGTATCCCCGATAATGTCACAGCTAACCTGGTGGCTGAACTTTGTGACTTTGTCCTCACCCACAACTATTTCACATTTGGGGACAATATATACCTTCAAGTCAGCGGCACTGCTATGGGTACCCACATGGCCCCATAGTATGCCAACATTTTTATGGCTGACTTAGAACAACGCTTCCTTAGCTCTCGTCCCCTAACACCCCTACTCTACTTGCACTACATTGATGACATCTTCATCATCTGGACCCATGGAAAAGAAGCCCTTGAGGAATTCCACCATGATTTCAATAATTTCCATCCCACCATCAACTTCAGCCTAGATCAAGCCACACAAGCGGTCCATTTCCTGGACACTATTGTGCTAATAAGCGATGGTCACATAAATACCACCCTATACCGGAAACCTACTGACCGCTACACTTACCTACATGCCTCCAGCTTCCATCCAGGATACACCACACGATCCATTGTCTACAGCCAAGCTCTAAGATATAACCCCATTTGCTCCAATCCCTCAGATAGAGACAAGCACCTACAAGATCTCTATCAAGCATTCTTAAAACTACAATACCCACCTGCTGAAGTGAAAAAACAGATTGACAGAGCCAGACGAGTACCCAGAAGTTACCTCCTACAAGACAGGCTGTCATAACTATAAAGGGAAGGGTAACAGCTGTCCTGTGTACTGTACTATAAAATCCCTCCTGGCCAGAGACTCCAAAATCCTTTTCCCTGTAAAGGGTTAAGAAGCTCAGGTAACCTGGCTGGCATCTGACCCAAAGGACCAATAAGGGAACAAGATACTTTCAAATCTTGGGGGGGGGGGGGGAAAGGCTTTTGTTTGTGCTCTTTGTTTGGGAGTTGGTTCGCTCTTGGGACTGAGAGGGACCAGACATCAATCCAGGTTCTCCACATCTTTCTAAACAAGTCTCTCCTATTTCAAACTTGTAAGTAAATAGCCAGGCAAGGCGTCTTAGTTTTACTTTGTTTTCTCAACTTGTAAATGTACCTTTTACTAGAGTGTTTATCTTTGTTTGCTGTACTTTGAACCTAAGACTAGAGGGGAGTCCTCTGAGCTCTTTAAGTTTGATTACCCTGTAAAGTTATTTTCTATACTGATTTTACAGAGATGATTTTCACCTTTTTCTTTAATTAAAAGCCTTCTTTTTAAGAACCTGATTGATTTTTCCTTATTTTTAGATCAAGGGGTTTGGATCTGTATTCACCAGGGAATTGGTGAAAGGTTTCTCAAGGCTTCCCAGGGAAGGGAATTAGCTTGAGATGGTGGCAGCGGACCAGAGCTAAGCTGGTAGTTAAGCTTAGAAGTCTTCATGCAGGCCCCCACATTTTGTACCCTAAAGTTCAAAGTGGGGATACAGCCTTGACACAGGCCCAACAAAGAAAATAACAGAACACCACTAGCTGTCACCTTCAGCCCCCAACTAAAACCTCTCCAGCGCATCATCAGAGATCTACAACTGATCCTGAAAGATGATCCTTTACTCTCACAGATCTTGGGAGACAGACCTGTCCTCGCTTACAGACAACCCCCCAACCTAAAGCAAATACTCACCAGCAACCACACATCACTGAAAAAAAAACACTAACCCAAGAACCTATCCTTGTAACAAAGCCCGATGCCAACTCTGTCCACATATCTATTCAAGTGACATCATCATAGGACCTAATCACATCAGCCATACCATCAGGGGCTCGTTCACCTGCACATCTACCAATGTGATATATGCCATCATGTGCCAGCAATGCCCCTCTGCCATGTACATTGGCCAAACCGGACAGTCTCTACGCAAAAGAATTAATGGACACAAATCTGACATCAGGAATCATAATACTCAAAAACCAGTGGGAGAACACTTTAACCTGTCTGGCCATTCAATGACAGACCTGCGGGTGGCTATCTTACAACAGAAAAACTTCAAAAACAGACTCCAAGGAGAGACTGCTGAGCTGGAATTGATATGCAAACTAGACACAATCAACTCAGGATTGAATAAGGACTGGGAATGGCTGAGACATTACAAACATTGAATCTATCTCCCCTTGTAAGTATTCTCACACATCTTATCAAACTGTCTGTACTGGGCTATCTTGATTATCACTTCAAAAGTTTTTTTTTTTCTCTTACTTAATTGGCCTCTCAGAGTTGGTAAGACAACTCCCACCTTTTCATGCTCTCTGTATGTGTATATATATATCTCCTCAATATTTATTCCACTCTATATGCATCCGAAGAAGTGGGCTGTAGTCCACGAAAGTTTATGCTCTAATAAATTTGTTAGTCTCTAAGGTGCCACAAGTACTCCTGTTCTTTTTGCGGATACAGACTAACACAGCTGCTACTCTGAAAACTAAGAAAAACAATCTCAAAACATAACTGTCAGCAACTGAAACATTATAGCAGAAACCAACTGATATAGTGGTCTTTATTTGTGCAGTATGGTCCGGTAATGTGTTAAATGTCTTATGGTTATCATCAGTCCTTTCTGGATTCATGTAGATTCCAAAGACAGAAGGGACCATTGTGATCATCCAGTCTGACCTGAATAACAGAGGCCATTGAACTTCCCCAAAATAATTCCTAGAGCAAACTTTTAGAAAAAAATCCAATCTTGATTTAAAAATTGTCAGGGATGAAAAATCTACCATAAATTGTTTCAGTGATCATTTATTTTCACTGTTCAATATTTACACCTTATTTCCAATCTGAATTTGTTTAGCTTCAACTTCCAGCCATTTGTGTTACACCTTTCTCTGCTAGACTGAATCATTTATTTCCCCTGTAGATACTTATAATTAAATCACCTCTTAACCTTTTCTTTGTTAATCTAAGCTCTTGAAGTCTATCACAAAAAGGCATGTTTTCTAATGCTTTAATCATTCTTGTGGTTCAGATTAGGCATCACTGCCTCTTGGGGTGGTCTCTTGAGGGGCCTCAGCTTCTCCTGACTGACTTGCTCTCAGTCAGGTCAGTTCATGGACCCTCACCTTCAATTAAGCCTCTCAGCCCTTCACTTTTTTGGTTTGCAATCTCTTTCAGTTTCCTAGCTGATTTCTTGGAGAGAGACTGGTGGAGGGCTGTCACCACCTTGCTATTGTAGGCCTTTCTTCCTCCCTTCCCTTTGCTGTACACGGTGCTGGCCGTGGGGCGGGGGCAATTGGGAAATAAACAATCTTGGGACCCGCTCCCAGCAGCAGTTTTAAGCGCCCCCCCCCCCCTTGGTGGGGAGAGAGGCTTTGAAAAGCAGGGGACAGGCTGCCACCTGCTTCTCAAACTTCCAGGCTGGGGCGAGGGTGTCTAGGTGCTCAGGACCCCAGCCTGAAGTTACTGAGAGGTTTGATTAAGAAACTACTAGACTTTGGCCCCAAATTTCCCCCTTCCCTGACCCTCCCCCCCCCCAGTAGAAATGGTTTATTGTCCATCGGGTGACCCAGTGGTTTGGTGCTGTTTGATTTCTGCTCTCACTGTGGTTGCATTTTAGCAATGCAGCTTCTTGCATATGTGCATCTTTCCCCGCCCACCGCCCACCAGGGAGAACAGTGTAAGGATTTTTAGCAGGTAAATGTAGTTCACATTGCTCTGCAGCTGGGAGATTTGTGGGCTTGAGAATCCCTAAATCCTCATTGACATGAAAGACCATAACAACTCTGAATGAGCTGCTACAGTCTAGCTGGTCAAAACAAAACAAAAAAACATTGAAAAGTGAAAACGTAGAAAAGCCCCCCCCCCCCCCCCCCCCTTTTTTTTTTTTTTTTGCTTGGGATGGCAAAAAACCTAGAGCCGGCCCTGGCACGGCGTGTGGGGCTGGTGCAGGCAGAGGGTGCGGGGCTGGCTGGAGACAGGGCCTGGCTGCGGGCAGGGCAGGGGGTGCGGGGCTGGCTAGAGACAGGGGCTGGCTGCGGGCAGGGCTGGAGCCCCGGCCCTTTAAATAGCTCCCAGAGGCCCCTGCTACCCCAGGGCTCTGGGAGCTATTTTAAGGGCCGGAGCTCCACTGTTTCCACCGCCCCGGCCCTGTAAATAGCCGCGGGAGCCCTGGGGAAGCGGCGGGGCTCCAGTGGCTATTTAAAGGACCGGGGCAGTAGAAGCAATGGGAGCCCCGGACTTTTTAAATAGCCCCTAGAGCCCCCAGCTCTACCCCAGGGCTCCAGCAGTGGGGCTCTGGTGGCAATTTAAAAGGCCTGGGGCTCCAGCCCCTGCTGGGAGCCCCAGGCCCTTTAAATTGCCCCCTGGGAAAGCCGGGCCGCCCCGGTACAGCGTACTGGCAACGGCAAGGGCGCGGGGCCCTCTTAGGCGCGGGGCCCGATTCAGGAGAATCGGCCTAAAGCCGGCCCTGCCAATAGGCTTGACAACTGTCTAATCAAACAAACCCAAACACCCTTGCCCAGCCCCTTCCCTGAGGCCCTGCCCCATCCCTTCTCTGAGACCCAAACCCGTTCACTCTATTCCCCCATCTCCGTTGCTTGCTCTCCCCCACATTCACTCATTTTCACCAGACTGGGGCAGAGGGTTGGGGTGCAGGCTCTGGGCTGGGACCAAGGGGTTTGGAGTGTGGGAGGGGGCTTTGGACTGAGCCTGGGGCAGAAGATTGGGGTGCAGGAGGCATTGCAGGGCACAGGCTCTGGGTGGGAATTTGGATGTGGGAGAGCGCTCAGGGCTGGGGGAGGAGGTGTGGGATGCAGGCTCCGGGAGGGGGCTCAGAGGTGGGGAAGAGGGTGTGGGGTGCAGGCTCCATGAGGGGGCTCAGGGCTGGGACAGGTGATTGGGGTGCAGGCTCTGGGAGGGAGTTTGGGTGATGGAGGGAGCTCGGGGCTGCAGGGTGCAAGCTCTGGGAGGGAATTTGGATACAGGAGGGGGCTCAGGGCTGCGTCAGGGGGTTGGAAGTGCACGGGGGGGGTTGACGTGGGCAGGCTCTGGCTGGGCAGCATTTACCTTGGATGGCTCTTGGTTGGCAGTGTAGTGGGGCTAAGGCAGGTTCCCTGTCTTCCCTGGCCCCGCGCCACTCCAGGAAGCGGCCGGAACATTCCTGCAGCCCCTGTTGGGGGATGAGCAGGGGTTTCCATGCACTGCCCTCACCCTGAATGCAGAGTCCCATTGGATGGGAACTGTGGCCAGTAGGAGCTGCAGTGGTGGAGCCTGCCTTAGCCCCACTGCGCTGCCAACCAGGAGACACCCAAGGTAAGTGGGTCCAGGGGGCTCCGCGCACTGCCCCCTCCACGTGCCGCTCCTGGAAGCGGCCAGCACGTCCCTGCGGTCCTTAGGGGGGTGGGTAGGGGACTCCGCATCCTGCCCCTTCTTGCAGGCATCTCCCCCGCAGCGCCCATTGGTCGCAGTTTCCGGACAATGGGAGCTGTGGAGTCAGTGCTCAGGGCAAGGGTAGCATGCAGAGACCCCTGCCCCCGCCAGGGATGTGGCAGCCACTTCCGGGAGCAGTGTGGGGCCAGGACAGGCAGGGAGCCTGCCTTTGCCCTGCTGGACTTTTAGCGACCTAAAATCTCCTGGTTCTGTTTCAGTAGCCACCAGGAAATAGAACCTGATCCCGGGAGACTCTGGGCAATACTGGGAGGGTTGGCAACCCAACACCCCAATCCTGACTGAGCCTTTTCAGTAGTAAAAGAACAAGGAGTACTTGTGGCACCTTAGAGACTAACAAATGTATTTGAACATAAGCTTTCATGGGCTAAAACCCATTTCATCGGATGCATGCAGTGGGAAATACAGTAGGAAGATATATATACACAGAGGTCATGAAAAAATGGGTGTTGACATACTAACTATAACGAGAGTAATCAGTTAAGATGGGATATTATCAGCGGAAGAAAAAAAAAACGTTTGTAGTGATAATCAGGATGGCCCATTCCCAACAGTTGACAAGAAGGTGTGAGTAACAGTAGGGGGGGGAAATTAGCATGGGAAAATAGGCTTGACTTTGTGTAATGACCCATCCACTCCCAGTCTTTATTCAAGCCTAATTTAATGGTGTCCAGTTTGCAAATTAATTCCAATTCTGCAATTTCTTGTTGGAGTCTGTTTTTGAAGTGTTTTTGTTGGAGTATTGAGACTTTGAGGTCTGTAATCGAGTGACCAGGGAGGTTGAGCGTTTTCCGACTGGTGTTTGAATGCAGAGATAAATGGAATAGTCAGAAAATATTTTCTTGTATAAACAATAGTTGACTCTAAAGCACTCAAGGAATTTTTTTATGACTAAAAATATGCAAAAATAAACTCTATTGGAATTATTAAAGAAAATAGGATTAGGCAGCCTCAAAACTGCATCACCTTGTCAAGTGCCTCTTAAAATCACTAAAGGGAATGTTCTGCTGTGGAGCTGTTTGAGGATCCTTCCATTTCCACCACAGACAGGATACTGTGTGTTTTATATGTGCAAAACCTAAGAGCTTGAATAGGTATTATCATTCTGTTGCCAATGAACTGTACACTACAGACCTATAGTCTCAGCTCTTCAAATACCTACTCTTTATTAAGTGAAGAGGCTCATAAATAACTCTGTGGATTGCTGCCTATATTACAGTCATAGCTTGACATAGCTACCCACTGATCCAATCTTTTCCCTTTTCCTACTTATTCATTACTGTGCACGCACACAGTTAACAAGAAGGTGAACAATGTAACACATTACTAATGATGACTACCTTTGAACATCTGGGAACATTATGGTGATCACGAGCTGTGAAAGTTCTCAGGGCACCCTGGACTGTGCGAGACCCTTTGCCCTCTGTGTGTGAGAGTCTTGCCTGTGCCTGGTTAGGTGTCTGCTCCCTACCACTACCAGCCTTTCAGACACTCAAGCACTCTCCTCTGGCTATACCAGCCCTGTCTTCACCTTGGAGATTAATAGGTGCCCTCAGTCCCTGAGTCCCTTTGAAGTGTCCCCTGTGACATCCACCCCGACACTGGCTATTCACAGAAAATCCAGGTCCTCTGACCCCAAAGGTGTAGTATATCCATAGCTCCTGTAAACTACACAGCATTTGTGAGAACTTAAAACAAAAGCAGGTTTATTTAAGAAATGGTAAAGATTTAATTACAGGCAAGAGAAAATGATGGAAGTGTTAGGTAAAAAGCAAGTCCTTACTCACCTCTCCAGCACCCGAGTTCGTGCGGAGTTGGTATGGGGCTCACAATCTGTCAGAGACCAGACACCAATTCGTTGATCAACGGGCTCACACTATCCTTAGCTTGAAAGGCTTCAGAGTAAGTGTGGCAAGTTTATTAGGGGTGAGCATCAATATTTATACACAGAAGTAAACAAAGTGATTAACAGATCATAATGGTCATGCATAATCAATCAAGATTCTACAGGATAAAACAGGTTAAAATGTAAATTCAAAAAGAGAAAAGGGGAGATGGCTACTTAAGGGGAGGGGGGTGTCATGAGTAGTTCGCAGATCAGAGCTTTGATTAAAAGTTCAGACAGAAATATCAAGTCTGGGTTAAGTTTAAGCTCATCAAAAGTTCAGACTCAACAGAAGCAAATGGTTACAACACAAAATAAACTATAAAAAATGAACGTGGGTCTACCCTTTATTAATAGTTACCTTTTCTATCTTATAAAATAGGTTCCCCTCCGCCCCAAAGTTAAGTCTGTTGCAGAGCTGGCTGATTTCCCAAAAACCAGGATCCAAACACTCATGAAAATATCCACAAGAGTTTTCCTGAGTGAGTAGATCCAGAGGACCTTTCCCTCTTTTATGTTATACTGTGTGAAAGTGAAATGAATTATATTAAAGAAATAGAATGAATTAAAGAATGCTTGGTTTCAGAGTAGCAGCCGTGTTAGTCTGTATCCGCAAAAAGAACAGGAGTACTTGTGGCACCTTAGAGACTAACAAATTTATTAGAGCATAAGCTTTCGTGAACTACAGCCCACTTCTTCGGATGCTGTATGTACCTTTAAGTAGAAATGCTGCAAGCCAGGGGGCAGGAAAGCAGACATTAACTGCTTAATGAATTGCCCCACTTAAGGGCAATTGGTGAAGCATTAGCCTTAGATGGATAAGAGATAATAAGGAAGCAGGATATGTATATTGTGCCCTTGCAAATTTTACAATTTTGCTCTCTCTGTCCCTTTGTTTAGTTCGCACCCTTTTATTTGTACAAATAAGACTGTTTGAATCTTACATGGGGGCTCACATTATCTGAATGTAATGTGCTAATAAAGCAGAGTGGTCTGACAAACTATGAGTCCTGAGTCTAACTTTGACAATTTGGAGGTTCCACCGAGATGGCAACCGTCTTCACTGGGGCCGTGTGATTCCTGACCATTTTTGTAGTATGACCGTGGCAGCCGGCACCTGGGCATTTGGCCCGAGTGGTCCTCCTCCTGAACGGAAGGGCGCATGACCACAGTGAGGTCTACGCCATTGAACCTGTTGGTTCCCACTCTGTTCTGGTAGGGATCCCGGGATCTGACATCAGGAATCTGGTCAGGTAATTATTTCTGTGGTTTGTCCGGACTGAGAACTGTCCTGTCTCTGTGTCTATCCGTCCTCCTGTGGAGTGTTTGAGTCTGGGTGCCATCTCCGTCCGGGGATCGGCCGACCAAGGGGTTCCTATCCCTGCGGTCTGAGTGAGTGAAATCTGCACAATCGCAGCCGCACCGCACCTTGGGTAAAACCCTTGGTGTGAAAGCAAGGGCGATTGAGTCAGTAGCCTGTGGGCTCCTTTTGTGTGTTGCACCAGGCATCGCTCTGACGAACCTGAATTTCCTTCTTCTGTGATTGGTATGTGTAAAGTCCTTCTGTATTGGTAACCAGACGTCTAAGTTGGGACAGTTCCCTAAAGGAACGCTCGCTCAGTGTTAGGAAGGGTCCCGACTCCTGTAAATTTCTGGAAAAATGGACTAGGCTAACCCAGGGAGATCCCAAAACTCAGTGGCCACTGTTAAAATCTTGGAACAAGGACCGAGTGGACATCTTAAAAGACAAACTCGGCCAATCTAAAACTAAATTGGAAAAGGAGAGGTTAATTGTTTCATGCAGTGGTGGGAAGAGGCAAATCGTAGGTGGACAAAATCAAAACTCGCCTCTCTCAAATATTCAAATAATAAGTTAAAAGCTTTATTAAAACCCTCCTCTCCCACCACCAGACCAAGCGCTCCCCTTTACCTCGTTCTCTGAAAAAAAAAAAAAAAAACCCAACAACCCCGGATCGATCCCACCCCCCCCCATCTCCCATCTCATTGTAAAAAGGACAAAAAAAGCCCCTTGTTCTGTTCCCCTTCATTGTCTGCCTCCGAAACTGATTCTTTATTGTTCCACTACCAATTCAGCAAGGAGGATGGGCTCCTCAACTAGCCCCCACCCTTCCTGGTCCCTTTCCTTAAACATTTCTTTCAAAATTGTGAAATGACCACAATATCACTCACAAAAACGGTTCGTTGGAAAAAGCAGGATTGGGCCCAGACAAGCGGGCAAGCAACAGATAAAGAAACTGAAAAACAGGTTGGAAGCCCTAAGGGCATAGTGTCAGGAGTAAGAGCAAGCATGAACCCCTGGAACAATACTTAAAATGGTGAAATATGAGTTGATAAAGGTGTCATTTTGGAAAATAAACAAGTGATTTAAGGAAAGAGAGTGATAAGTTAACTCTACAGAGGCTGAAAAGAATTAAGCAGTTAAACCTTGTAAAAATGTTAAAAAGGACCTTGTTAAAAGAATTCTTGGTTTCTTTGCAGCCATTCTGAAGGAAAAATGGGCCCTTTTCCAAAAGAATGTCTGTAAATAATCCAGGTAAAGAGACTATCTAATTAAAATCATTTGACTATGGACAATTGAGTCAAATTTGCTAAAAGAACATGGGGGTGGGGGTTCTATTGGAACTTTCCTACCCTGCCCCAAATGTATAAAGGTAATGTAATCTATGTACAGCTATGTAAAAACAAAGCAGTGTAAAAGGAATGTTAAGGAAAAGAAAATGTGTATGTATCCATCTGTCTGTGGGAATATGTGAGGTTTGTAAAACTCCTGTTTTGTAAGTTTAAGATAAACAAAACAAAACCAATTTATAATGCCACTAAAAATCCATTTGACTCTTTAATTCAAAGTTGCAAAACTGACAGATCTTTTTGCCAGACACAGGTAATCAGTGTTGGTTGACTTTGAGATTTGGTATTTAACCCTTAAGGGGTAACTTGATTCTTTACAAAATTTAAATGTTTTCAAATAAAAACCAAGTCATGACTGCAGCAGGACAGTCAAAATCAGAAGAATAAGGAGAGATTCTGGATTCTTTTTGTTTGTTTTTGTAACAAAATAGCAGATGAAAGCTGTAGTAAAAGAATAAAGACAGTGCCCCTCTGAAGCAACAGCAGGGGTGAGGTGCACAAAACAAAAAGAAGCAATGTTAGAAATGCTAAGCCTTAAAATGGCTCTGTGTAATCAGACTGTCACTTTGATAAGGGTACTTAAAACTCTGTAAGAACAAAAGAAACAGTTACACCTTATGTAAAAATTGATATGGCTAATGTTTTAAAAGTTAAAGTATAGAAGGAAGGTGCAGACATGTGCAGTGTATATTATGGGGATGGGGGGTAAAAGAAATGCAAATGAAACATGCTACTTAATTAAAATCCTATTAGGGCTCCAAAGGAGCCACAATAGACTGTGTTTTCTTTTTCAGATCTCTGTGTGTTTTGGAAGCAAGAGTTAAAAATAATCAAAACTCTGGTAAAAGTTAATTGTGTTCCCTTTAAGACAGAGTCTCTGAGCTCTGCTGATGGCTTTGAATCCAAAAGCCAAGCCTGTGTTGATGCAAATTACCTAACTGATAAAGGAAGTGAGAGAACTGCCAGCACAAAGAAGTTGCAGATAAAGAACATACCTGGTCAGCAAACAAATTGTCTAAATAAATATAACAAGATACAAACTTATTAACATTAAATTTATTTTAATTAAATGTAACAATGTATAGTGTGTATGATTTTTGAAAAAAAAAATCCTTTATGGTAATGATGCTTTTCAGCTGTTACCTGTGAACAAACTTAAAGCTTAACACAGCAGGAAAGACATTGTAAACTTGGTCTGCTGTAAAGGAAAAACTGAGGTACACCACCTCATGGATTTAATGACTGAACAGTGGGATAATTTCACCACAGCTCTTAAGATAGAAGCCACTGAAACCTGGCCTGCCTATAGAACAAAAACACAGGAAAATATGGAGGTAATTCCTCTTGTTTTGCCTGCAATCAGCAAGGGTATTTGTGAAAGAAAGGAATATTTTAAGCAATAATGAATGCCACCCCAAAAGGGGTAGAAAAATGTTATTTTTTGTCTTTCAGAAAAAGCTGATACCAGCTACAGGACAACCTAATACAGAAACAAATAAAAGTGGGTATGATTATCCATGCCTGTTGCTCCAAATCCCTGTAGTAAAGACATCTCACTAGGATCCTGTATGTGGGATAAAATGAATAATGAGACCAAAGTACTGTATAATGGGCTATGTGTATGTATTAATTCTTGGGGAAAGGTGTTTTAAAAGAATGGAAGCGTTGGCAACCTTCCAATAGACAAATGTAAATGTAATGTAAGTACTGTGTCTACAAAAGGTAAAAAGGTAACATAGTTCCTAAAACAAACAAAAAGGCAATGTGGGAAACCGAACCATTCATATTATACACGCAAATGGCAACATATTAAGAATTGCCACTGCAGAAAGACATAACAGCTTACCATTGGTATAACATATTTTCTGAATGGTCTCCCACAACTAATGGCATACTAATGTTACTAACCCTAATTGGTTTTGGTTTTAAATTGTATGTGGGTTTAATTGGAATGTTTTAAATGTGTTGTTGGATAAAACAAATGTATGCAAAGCTAGAGCCACAGGCCCAAATCACCTCCCAGTATTTTCTATTTCGTGGACTAAATAAGAAGTGACACTGGCGATTAATAATCTTAGTGTCAAAAGGAGGATATGTAGGAGCAGGACTTTATAATGTCCCATAAGAATTAATGTCTGATTTGATTTCATCCTGTCAGCCACCCTTTTTGAATAGCAGAAAGGAATGACAGACCAGAACAATCCTTATGACTGATTATGGTCACCCTTTTTTTTTAGAATAAGTTATAATGTCTACTATGGTTTCCTATATGTATTACAAAGTAGGCACTCTAGTTATATATACATTTCTTTGTTTTAAGGTTTAGTAAGTAAGAAACAGGATTCTCTATTGTGTCTATGTTAAGTAGATTAGAGGAACATTAAAGGCGTGGGTCTCAATGTAAATTGTCTTGGTTATTGATTGTAAAACTTAGCAAGGTTTTAATTTGCAATGCCTTTTTGCTCGATATAAAATACTACTGTTTGTATTCTCTGTCTGTTTGTGTGAATGAGGAATGTATGCATCAGAAAAAGATAAGGGGTGAAGGACATTGTTATAGCCAGAGTCAAGGAAGAAGAAGTAAAGAGACTTAAAGGACATCAAAGAATCATCAGGTACTGCTTACTATCCAGACAGCTGTTAAACTGTCTGGCATCACAACGTGGATACATGCTTTGCAGTGTAAGAAGGCACCACCCCCAGCGAACCAATCATCATCTCAGTATCACGCAGAGTCAATTTTGACTCCAGAAGATGACGTAGAGGAACAGCCTGCAATAGCTTATCATCTACGCTCTCGTAAGGGTTGCCAGAAGCAGACGACGACCTAAAGCAAGGCCCAAAAAGAAGCAGTAGTGAACCTAGCGCCTGCTGCCTGGTGGATGTAAAACCGTGACTGCGGTTCCCTCAGTTGAGGTTGTCAGAACCAGAAGGACCTTGCCTCCAACATGCACCTCTGGTTGCGCCTGTTCCTTGGCTGCTGGTGTCTTAAGGTCTGGGGAGTCCACAATGACAGTTCTTTTATCCAGCAGCAAGTGTGGATAGCTCAGACCCTTAATATTTCTAATTGCTGGGTCTGCAGCCACATTCCCGCCCACTCTCAAGCTGGTGTTCCTGTCTTGGCAATCCCACTCAATTCCCCAGACCTCACTGGAGGACCTCGTCTGTTTAACAAAACATGGAACAATAATGACACTTGGGAAGCAGTGGGAATAAATGTATCTAAATTGATAAGTGTGGTGGAGGGAAAAGGTTATTGTGTTGGGTGTGTAATGGGACAGGGCTGGATCTGGGAAAAAGCCGTTGCCTTCAGCATATTGTGGCCAATGGTGTATGGGATTACTCGAACAAAACTAAAAAGTGGCAGGCTGGGAATGGGGATATGAAATTTTTTCTTGACCTGAGGATCAAACAGAAAAATCAATTTCATGTTCCCCCTACAGTAACCTTAGTGAAAACAATACAGTCTTTCAACACCATGCAAAAAGGCTCCTGAGGTTACAAGTAGTAGTTGAAATAATGGCAAATGAAACCGGAGAGAGTTTAAAGAACTCTGGCCAAAGAAACAGAGGCGATCTGACAGATGGCCCTCAAAAACAGTCAGGCATTGGACATAGTGCTGGCGGCCAAAGGAGGGACCTGTGCTCTCATTGGAAAAGAATGTTGTGTGTTCATACTTGATGACACCAATGAGGTAATAGATCGCATTAGTCACTTAGAACAAATCACATATCTTCCCCATGAAGAGCCGAGTTCTTTATGGAAGTGGCTAAGTAACCTGTTCAATTTCTCTGGCATAGGAAACTGGTTGTTTCAGGGTGCCCTGACTATCCTGTTTGAAATCTTAATGATTTTTGTATGCTTTCAGCTAATCTCCTGTTGTATCCAGAATTGTGTAAGGTATGCCACCCAAATGACTGCCCCAAAACAGAGTGCTAATATGATGATTTTGAAATATCACTGATGAACGAAGAACTAAAGAACGATTAATATGTGGAAGCCAGTAATCGTTGGTCTTTGCCTAAGCTTGACCGAAAGGAGGGATTGTGAAAGTGAAATGAATTATATTAAAGAAATAGAATGAATTAAAGAATGCTGTATGTACCTTTAAGTAGAAATGCTGCAAGCCAGGGGGCAGGAAAGCAGACATTAACTGCTTAATGAATTGCCCCACTTAAGGGCAATTGGTGAAGCATTAGCCTTAGATGGATAAGAGATAATAAGGAAGCAGGATATGTATATTGTACCCTTGCAAATTTTACAATTTTGCTCTCTCTGTCCCTTTGTTTAGTTCGCACCCTTTTATCTGCATAAATAAGACTGTTTGAATCTTGCATGGGGGCTCACATTATCTGAATGTATTAGCAGAGCGCTGTGCTAATAAAGCAGAGTGGTCTGACAAACTATGAGTCCTGAGTCTAACTTTGACAACTGTAAACAGTCTTTTGTTTCTATTCATAGACAGGGCGAACCCATCTTGATGTAAAATTCTTTTTTTTACTTTCAGGCGGTTTCAGTTGTTTGCAGTTGCCTCTGATGATTTTCCATTGCAAGTCTTGGCATTGAACAAGGCTAAACATTGCATTGCATTGCATTGCATCACAGGCACACACTCCCTCTTGACTTAGTTGGCCATTACTGAGTCATATTATCCCTTGGTGACTAATTTTTAATCCAAGTCCATAAAGCCTTCTTTCAATATAAATACATTATTCCTTAAATGTTACCCATACATACCTCTTACAATGATTATGGATCTTGACACGTTACAAGCTTTCTGTAGATACCTTACATATTACTCTCTATGGATACATATCCTGTAAGATATATGTCTTGTATAGTGAATTTGTCAGGTCTGAAGTAAGAGTTGTTTGCAAAGAATAGGGGACCATTTGCTGAGAAGTCTCTGTGTCAGATAAGCTTCGCTACTTCTTTCTCTGGTTTTACTGTATGATATATCTATACAAGAGCAAGGAGGAAGGAGAAAGAGCAAGAAACAGAGGAAGCTTTAGACAGCATAGGCACTTGAACTACAGTAAATAGGACAGAATGCACATGGGATATTAAACAAATCAATGGCCAATCAAAAATAAGCAGAATAGGTAGAAGGTGTCAGTTGACTTAGCTCCTAGCTTTAATCAGACCCAAAATGCTAAACAACAGAAATGAACATGGAACCAGCAAGATGCATGCCAAACGTAAGCACTTGATTGCTTTTGTTCTGCATCTATTTATTAGATGTATAAGCATCCTGCATCCACCCAACTGTATTTCTGAAATGTAAATAAGAGCTTTAAGACAGAGCATTTGACTGAGTTCAAAGGACAGACCAATTGGGTTTAGGTCATCTGAACTGATGAAACCTTCACTGACTTCCAGACTCTCCTTACCCCAAAAAGTGCATGTTACAACAACTTAAACTATTTTTGGATCCCTCAGAGGTATACCCACTTACTAATACTGATGTTTATCTTACAAAGTGCCTCTTAATTTGGCTGAAAGTACAGTAGAACCTCAGAGTTACAAACACCAAAGTTATGAACTGACCGGTCAACCACACACCTCATTTGTAACCAGATGTACACAATCAGACTGCAGAGACAAAAACAAAAACAACCCCCGCCCCCGCAAATACAGTACTGCACAGTGCTGTGTTAAATATAAACTACTAATAAAATAAAGGGAAAGTTTAAAAAAAAAGATATGACAAGGTAAGAAAACTGTTTGTGTTGTTTCATTTAAATTAAGATGGTTAAAAGTAGCATTTCTCTTCTGCATAGGAAAGTTCCAAAGCTGTATCAAGTCGATGTTTAGTTGTAAACTTTTGAAAGAACCCTGGGGGGAGGGATAGCTCAGTGGTTTGAGCATTGGCCTGCTAAACCCAGGGTTGTGAGTTCAATCCTTGAGGGGGCCACTTGGGGATTTGGGGCAAAATCAGTACTTGGTTCTGCTAGTGAAAGCAGGGGGCTGGACTCAATGACCTTTCAAGGTCCCTTCCAGTTCTAGGAGATGGGATATCTCCATTAATTTCTATTATGTTTTGTTCAAAATTACAAACGTTTCAAAGTTACAACCTCCAGTCCCAAGCTGTTCATAACTCTGAAGTTCTATTGTATTTAAGTGTCAAGGAACTACACTTGAGAGAGGAATAGCTCAGTGGTTTGAGCACTGGCCTGCTAAACCCAGGGTTGTAAATTCAATCCTCAAGGGGGCCACTTAGGCATCTGGGGCAAAAATCAGTATTTGGACACCGCTAGTGAAGGCAGGGGGCTGGACTCGATGACTTTTCAGGATCCCTTCCAGCTCTATCAGATAGGTCTCTCTCTCTCTCTCTATATATATATAGTATAGTACATTGGTGTAACATGTATGCCAAGAGGCCAGAGTAAGAGTATAGAAAAGTTACTAACAAAAGGATGTAAGACAGTATTAATAATTGAGCCATCCTCTGATTTAGAGATTCTTACAGCTCCTCAGTGTATAAGTTACACCTACATTAATTCCTTTACTCTCATTTACACATTGGGAAGTAGGTGTAAGTAGACCTAAAGAAACCTGAATTTAACGGAGTCTAACTTATACATTGGCTCTGCATTTGGCCCTAGTTATCTTTTTATTTATTTATTTTTACTTTTCCTGCAAAAGCAATTTTCACAACCTCCCACTTATGCTGAGGAATCCAATATCCTTAAGATAAAAAAGGCAGTAAAGGACTCCTTTTGTCTGAATTACCTTAGTGCACAGTAGGGGAACTGGAAAAAAAACTTTCATCATGCCTCAGTGATTGATTCTCAGGAACTGAGACAGCTTGTAGGACAGAATGCTTTGTTCATTTCAGGAGTAACAAAGGAGCTACAGTGTGCTTCTCCTTTGGAGCTGGTGAATATTGAAGGAAGTTTATCAACAAACACAGATTCAATAAAGGCCTTTTGCTACTTTCTCCTTCAGTACTTCATGCTACCCAAGTTTCCCAACACACACACACACACACACGCACACACTATTCCAGACTTGCAAGAAGGAATGGGAGTGTAGTCTACTGGTGAGAAGACGACTCTCCAAGTATATGAACTAGCAATCCTCCTGTAATCTGAGGGCTAGCCCACTCTCCTTGTTCTAACAAGCAGATCCAGCTCCCTTCCCCAAAGCTGGGAACAGAATCTAAGGATATGTCTACATTACCCGCCAGATCAGCGGACAGCAATCGATCCAGCGGGGATCTAGTCTAGTCTTGATGCGATAAATCAACCCCCGAGCGCTCTCCCGTCGACTCCTGTACTCCAGCGCCGCGAGAGGCGCAGGCAGAGTCGACGGGGGAGCGGCAGCAGTCGACTCACCACGGTGAAGACACCACAGTGAGGCGATCTAAGTACATTGACTTCAGCTACATTATTCACATTGCTGAAGTTGTGTAACTTAGATTGATCCCCTGCCCCCACCCCAGTGTAGACCAGGGCTAAGAGTATATCTACATTGCAAAAAAAGGGTTAGCTAACTCGCATTAGCTAAATCAGGTTCAAGTAGCAGAGAAGACTAAGCCCATGTCTACACTACCACTTATCTTGGCAAAACTTATGACTCTTAGGGGTAAGAAAAAAACACGCTCCCTAGCAATATAAGTTTCACCAGCGTAAGTGGTAGCGTGCACAGAGCTATCTCAGCAGGACAGCTTCTCCTGCCAACATACAATTGTGTCAATAGGAGAGCTCTTTCCCGTCGGCATAGAGAGGCACAGCTTCACTGCTGTAAGGTCTCTAGTGAGTTCAACCCCAGGTTCCCCTACAGGCTTTAACTTGATCTGCTAACCCAAGTTAAAAGCTGAGCTGCTGAGTCTTTGCTGTTATTTTAACCCAAGTTTGCTACCACAGTTTAGCTACACCAAGTTAAGAACACATCTTCTTTTGCAAGATATATACCCTAGAGCAGTGTTTCCCAAACTTGGGATGCCAGCACATCCCTCGGCCCGCGCTGCTTCCAGCAGCTCCCATTAGCCTGGAGCAGCGAACCACAGCCAGTGTGAGCCACGATCGGCCGGACCTGCAGACACGGCAGGTAAACAAACCGGCCCAGCCCGCCAGGGGCTTTCCCTAAACAAGCGGCGTCCCAAGTTTGGGAAACATTGCCCTAGAATCATGACTTCCCTTCACAAAGCAGACCAGGGTGTGTTGAAAGAGTTTCTCAACACGTGTTTGGATTCTGTGGGATTATACACATTGGAGGATTAATATATGGGTCCATGAGGTTTGGGCCTAGGGGCCATAGTCAATTTGGGGGCCCCCACAGGAGAACCAGAACCTGTTGGGTGGGGGGCACCAGTGCCGGTATTGTGGCCCCATCCCTGCTCCTCTCTTCCTCGAGGCCCCGCCCCATGGCCAGGCCAGAAGCCAGAGCTGGGCTGTGGTTAGAGGCATCCGAGTAGCCTGGACCACTGTGGAAAGCCCTGGACCCTCCACCTGCCATGGAGGGGTGCCGTGGTGCCCAAGAGCAGCCTCCAGTCCGTGTCCCCACCCCCTGGGCAGGTGGAGGGTCCATAACTCCCCACAGCGGTCTGGGATTCCTGGGCATTCTTAGCATGACAGCCCGCCTCTGGCCTGGCCAGGGAGTAGGGCCTTGGGGTGGGAGGGAGGAGGAGCAGGGGAGAGCCCTGTGGCAAGGGGGCTAAGGCCCACCTCAGTCTCTCACTGGGAAGCAGGAGCTGCAGTTCACAGGAGGGGAGCTGATAGGGTGACCAGATGTCCTGATTTTATAGGGACAGTCCCGATATTTGGGGCTTTTTCTTATATAGGCTCCTATTACCCCCCACTCACTGTCCTGATTTTTCACACTTGCTATCTGGTCACCATAGGAGCTGATCACCTTCCCTACCACAAAGCGCAGCCCCTGCCACTGCTGCTCCATGCCTGCCCAAGGCTACTACTCCCATGTTAAATTGTGGGCGGGCATGGCCTTTCTACTTGTAATACTGGGGGGCCCTGCCCACGCAGTTCCAGCACCCCTGGGTCCCTGGCATATAGAGGTGTAGCAGGGTGGTCACCCGCTCCAGCCTTAAGAGGGCTTAAAACAGTCCAGGAGAGCGCGGTGGCTGCGAGCAAGCAGTTCCCAGGCTGAGTGGGGAAGTAAGCTCAGCTGAGGCCATGCCGCAATCAAGGCTCAGCTGGCTGGCCCTTATAACAGAGCAGTGGGCCAGGAGCACAGACAGATTCTCTCTCCAGCCTGTTGAGAGGGAAGGACCTGGCTGCTGGGAGCGTACCATGGTACCCGAGGTGGAGCAGGGATGGGGGAAGGCCCAGGGAGCTCCGGCCTGGAAACGCCCAGGCTGCGGCCTCGTGGCAGGCCAAATAGGTACTGGGGTTGCAGGGGGGCAGCCCAAAAGGGGTAGGCAGAGGCAGCAGGTCCAAACCCCCTTGCCTTTGATGAGTTGCATTTATACTGCACTCTGCCCCAGGGAGCGGGGGCTAGTTGGTGACTGGCAGTAGCCTACGACTGAAGCGAGGTGGGGATAGTGGGTGGGGGTTCCCTGGGGAGGGGAGACCCAGAGACTGAGGGGTGTACTGCCAAGGGGCAACATCCCGGTGTGCAAGGGGCATCGGGTCCAGGAGGGACACAGGGGCCAGGAAAAGCAGGACACTGGCCTGCAGAGGGTGCTCCGATGGCTGGAGAACTAATTCCCAGAAGGAGGCACCGCAGGGGTGAGTCCCACATGCTTACAAGGGGGCACAAGTGTTTTTTGTGCTCTGGCCCCAATAAATCTTAATCTGCCTCTGATTATACACTAGGCTATCTCTGGTTTTATATTTTCATGGTCTCTTTCCTCTGCCACACAACAACATGAAAAAGTTTTCATGGTGATTGTCTAGGATCCCCACATCACCCTTTGGCTAAATTTGAGCAGCAATTACTACAGTGCTGTTGCCTGAGCAAATAGAACCTGATCACCATTCAAGCCCGCTCACTAATTTGTCTTAGTACCAAGCTGTTGACATGATTCTGTGTCTTCCTATGGTTCAAAGCTTCATTGTATACATTATTGTCAAGGAAGACAACCCAATAGGTCTGTGTTGGCGATGTCACAAGTCTTCATGCAACATACCTTCTCATCTGCTTACACAGCCTGATCACACCACAATATCTGTCCAAAGAAATGTTTCTTCCCACTTTCCCCTCACTATGGAGATAGCTAACAAGTTAGGTTTAATCCCTGCAACCTGCCCTCATATCTTCTACCTCCTTGGTTGTCTACTTTTTCAGTGTCAAATGGGCAATATATTAAGGACTATATTAGAAGAGGCTCTACAGAGAGGGAATGGAATGCATGTCTGCCACTGGTCACCGTGACTTAAAGTAGGTCTGCACCAAGCCTAATGAACTCTTCCAATACTAGTAAATACCTCTCAGAGCTCAACTGCAGACAAGGTAGTATACTTTAGTTACAAATGAATTATGAGGTGACTGAAGTCCCTGTTTTCATACATTAGTATGTATGACTACAAACACTTTTGACATGATAATGGATTTAAACACTGAAATTATGTTCTCTCAGGAACACAGTGTACCAAAGTATATAGTATTTAGGGCTGTTGATGCATCTCTCAATAATACACTTCTTACAGATGGCCATTTCTGTAGACCTACACAGACTCTTCCAGTTGTTGGGTCCCCCTGGGTCATGAAATATTCTTGCAATATACCCAACACAATTTGTTAATATGTTTAGACATTTCTGCAGTTTCCAAATTTATACTGCCACTTGCAGACTGCCTTTGTTACTACAATCTACTACACAGTTGTTGTTGTTTTTTCCCCTCAATTTTTCATTAGGAAAATGGAAATGACAGTTTCCTTGATGCCCCGCTGAAAGGTTCTTGTCAGTTTCACTTTCTGACTACAGACAGAATGGCTGCCAAGCCTAACTCTCTGCCTACTCCCCAGCTCCAGGGCTGCAGAGGCTGAACACTCCAGCTCTCTGTCTCTCCAGCTACTGAAGCTGGGGGAGAGGTTTAGTGCCCGGGGGGGTCTCCAGTTCTGAAGCTGAGGAGGGAGGCAGGAGGATGAGGTCCCTAGCTCTCTGCCTCCCCTGTAGCCATGCAAGAAGGCTTCTGTCAATGTCACTTTCTGCAGAATTGACTCACTACCTCTAAAAAGTAAAATTGACAAGAGCTTTTCAGGTGGGCAGCTGGGAAGCTAAAAACATCCTATTTTGGTTCTCCTGAGAGATTTTTTTTTCTTGAAATCCCTTCATACAAAAATCTTTGTTGTTTGGATGTTATTCTGTGAGAAGGGATTTCCATTTGCTCCAATAATTTTCTTGGTGCCTGACACCTAAAACATTTATAGTTCAAAGATCTAGAGCAGAGTAGCAGCATGGACGGCTCTATTCTTTTCAGTCATCTATTGCACCTAATTTTTAAACAGTCATAAAATATCCATTCCATCATTATAAGAGCAGAAAACCAAACTAAAAGTAACAATTTGTACCAGACTTAATGGGTAGATAACTTGACTTTTCAAAGTGCTGAGCACCTGAAACTCCTTGGACTTTAATGTGACCTGTTCTCTCTCCACACTTTTGGAATCCAGGCCAACTCATGGTCATAGCTACCAGCATTTAAAAAAGATTATACCATAAATTGTCCAAGTGAGTCATGAGTCTGGGGATTACTGGATGATTGTGTTCACATTCTGATAAATTTTAGGTTACTTTAATATACCTATTTTATTCAGAGTCTCAAAAGACTTGCAATACAGAGGTTCCTGACATCTTCCCCTCACATTCTGTTAAACCTCTTATCCCATAATGTCCTTGCTGGCAATGCTGTTGTTGAGAATACACAGAGCAGAGAATGATTGTGAAAACAAGCCTTTATCCCCACAACTGGGATACTGCACTATCACCACTTCAATGGGAACAGAACAGGCACCTGGAGCGGCTTCTGTAAGAACCTGGAAGGAAGCAGGTGAGGTATGTGACCAAGCCTTGTTCCCTAGGATGGGAGAAAATTTTGGGATTTTTCTGGGGAACACTGAATTGGGTGCTGCTTTTCATTATATTAAAATACATGACAATCCTGGGAAACCAAGGTGGACAAGGAAAGGAGTCTATTTGGGGCCATTGACTGTACATTACTGTAGCAGAATGTAGTAGTAGCAGCTGAGGATACCGGCAATGGGTTGCAGGTCTGAATCCAATCCAGGACAGTAAATTTGTTACCATCTGGAGGCATATGGCTTATATGAAATTAATTTGTCAGTCTCCATTCAGTTACAACAATTACCATCATAGTGGATGCAAAATCATATAATCATAGAAAAGTAGGGCTGGAAGGGAAGTCAAGATATCATCTTCTCCATCCCAGCAGGTTGAGGTAGTATTCAATATACTTAGACCATCCTGGACAAATGTGTGTCTAACCTTTTCTGAAAAGCCTTTAGTTATGCAGATTCCACAACCTTCCTTGATAACTTACTCCAGTACCTAACTATCCTTATTGTTAGAATTTTTTTCTCATGTTTTACCTAAAATCTCCCTTGCTGCAGATTAAGCCCGTTACTTCAATGGCCATGGAGAAAATTGATTACAGTCCTCTTTATAACAATACTGAACATATTTGAAGACTTCTCTCTTTCAGTCTTCTTTTCTCAAGACTAAACATGACCAGGTTTTCTTTTAAAACTTTTCCTCATAGGTCAAGTTTTAAGCCTTTCCTCCCCCCCCCCTCTTGTGAACTCTCTCCAATATGTCCACATCTTTCCTAATGTGTAGCTCCAAAAACTAGACAGAACAGAATATTTGCCTAACACTGCATCATATTGTCTGCGAGTCCACAATTTGTGATCCACCCCCCAGTTCCTTTTCTGTAATGCTGATGCTTAGCCAATTATTCTAAATTTTGTAGCCGTGTGTTTGATTTTTCCTTCCTAAGTGTAGTACTTTTCACTTGTCTTTGTCAAAAATCAACAAGATATAATTCAGTATTCTCCAATTCATCAAAGTAATTTTGAATGATAATACTGTCCTTCAAAGTGCTGGCAACCCCTCCCTGCTTGATGTAATCTACAAATTTTATAAGCATAATCTCCACTCCATTATCCAAGTCACACATACAATTATTGAATAGCGGACCTAGAACAGATCCCTGAGAGACCCCACAACAAACATCCTCCTAGTTTGACAGTGAAATATTGATAACTACTCTTTGAGTATGGTCTTTCAACCAGCTGAGAACTCACCTTATAGCATCTTCATCTGGACCACATTCCTTAGTTAGCTTAAGAGACTTATGTGGGACTACATCAAAAGCCTTCCTAAAATCATGATATATCACATCTCTGCTTCCCCATGTCTACTAAACCAGTAACCCTATTAAGAAAGGAAATTAGGTTGGGCCACTAGGACTGGTTTTTGAGAAATCCATGTTGGTTATTACTTACCACCCTATTATCCTCTAGGTGTTTATACATTGATTGTTTAATAATTTGTTACAGTATGTTTCCAGGTATTGAATTTACGATGACTGATCTATAGTTCCCCAGGTCCTCCTTGTTATCCTTTTTAAAGATCGGTACTATGTTTGCCTCTCTCTAGACCTCTGGGACCTCACCCATCCTCCATGAATTCTCAAAGATAAATAGCTAATGTTCTGAGACGGTTTCAGCTAGTTCATTAAGTATCCTAGGGTGAACTTTATCAGGTCCTGCTGACTTGAACACATCTAACTTATCTAAATATTCTTTCTGTTCTTTCCCTTTTGTGACTTGTTTTCCTTCTCTCTTGTTGTTAATATTAATTGTGTTAAGTGTCTCATCACAATTCAACTGTCTAGTGAATACTGCAGAAAAATAAATATGCAACACCTCAGCTTTTAATGGTGTCATCCATTATTAGCTCTTCTTCCCAGCAAAGTAGTGGACCTATACTTGCCCTCATCTTTCTCTACCTCTCAATATATTTACAGAATCTCTTCTTATTGCCTTTTATGGCCTTTGTTAGGTGTAACTCATGTTGTGCGTTAGCCTGTCTGATTTTCCCCCTACAGTGCTTGAGGTATTCTTTTGTACTCATCTTTGCCAATTCATTGGCAGTCTCAGCAGAGAAACCATGCACTGAAATAATAAATGGACAGAGAAATCATCTAACTTTGCACAGTTATTTAAGGTCAGGTACTCCTGCTTAGTGAGGAAGCTTAAGATGAGGTTTTCAATGGTCTAACTGTTCCCATCAAAGTAGATGGTAAAACTCCCATAGATTTCAATCCGAGAAATTAGGCCAATTCTGAATGCTTTTGAAAAAAAAAAAAAAAAAAACACCCTAAAATGCCTGTGTCTATGCAGTAACTGTTCTATGGATAGTGTACTACAATCTACAGAACTGCCAAACAAATAAATTTCATGATGAAAGCTACATTTGCACACAATGTTTAAAAATAATAAAATAAGAGAATGGAATGAGAGATGGACACAAAGTATTACCACAAATTTTTTTTGACCTAATCCCGTTATATTTCAGCTCTAACACTAAAAAAAATTATATTTCTGTCTGTACAGTTAGTGAAAACAAATGGAAGAATTAGTAAGTCTATTGATATCTGTAAGGCTTCTCATGTACATTAATGAACATTTACCAGCTAATCTGTTTTTGTTGGTAATAGCTGATTCTTGACTTCAGGATATAATCACTTATAGAATCACAGGGATTTATTGAAACACTGAGTGCTAACTTCAGCCCACAAAAGCAGGACTGACCTTGCTCCTAAATCCCTATAACGACATGCAAGACAACTACATAACACTAAATGTTTGACTACATGAAAAATTAATTGTAACAGTTTATTAATATGGTTTGATATAGTGCTCTTTTAAATTAACCAACTGTTAATGGGTGTCAGCAGGGTCCACAGGGACAGTTAGTCTGTGGTAGACTAGTGTGAGGTAGATTCACACCACAGTTCGCAATGAACTGTTTGTGTAGACCAGCCTTAAGATACAGCACCATCTATTGGTGGAAGTCTTGTCTGTGTTAATCATTACAATTTACCCCCTTAAGTTAAATAAGAATTTAAAAGTGACTCATAGGAATCCAGGTACTGGGCCATGCACAGAGGTTTTGGTGTTGGTCTGCCTGCTTGAGTACTGTATTCAGTCATGGAAACATCACTCAACTGGATTTAGATTATCAATGAGTGCAGGGTTCATATCTTCTAGTTAGGTTTATCCGTTATGAACAGATTTTTGAGGACAGCACTGTTTTGAGGTCCCAAAGAGACACTGGCAATTCCTCCTCCAGAACTGGTCTACCATTACGAGCCACAGGAAACTTGCTAGGATACCTCCAAATCCTCTTTTGTATCCCTCTCAGATAGTTGTTGAGCATCATCATCATTCTTCCACTTTTTCATTGAACTTGTGCACCAGTTCTTGATGAACTTCAAAGGGATTAGGGTGTGGTTTTCTTGTTTTTTTTTTTTTTTTTTTGTTTTTTTGTATCAGCAAGGATAAGTTGTTTAGTTTTTAAATTACTTGAAAAAGGAATAAGTTTGGGGCTTTTCCCCCACACTTGTTGTTGCATGCCCACACCCTTCATTCCTGGATGGGCATGTAATTCACCTACATCCTGGCACCTTGTGACTAGCATGCTCCACTTTCATCTCATCGGTTCCTCCACCTTCTGGAATGCTATTCTCAGGTCACTCATATAAACTTCTCTGCATCTCTCACTGGTGTAGATACAGGAGGCCTTGAAAGTTCTTGCTGCCCAAACATCAAGTCCCAGAGAAGCATGCGTTTCAGAGTTCAAAAATAATCTTGTAAGTAGAGTAATGGATAGTTGAGTGCCAGCTGGTGTTATATGCAAAGACAAAAAAAAGTTGTCTTCATATCCCAGTCTTGTTGGTCTTCACTGACCAAGAATCTAAGCATGGAAAAATGGTTACCTACTTTTTCGTGAGTGGCAGCTGTAACGGAGCAGCCACCAAGAGGTCCAGCAACATACAAACCAGTGCTGGCGCAGCCAAGCCGGCACTATGAGGATCACCTTTGCCCTGTCCTGCTTGATGTTCATGAGGACTTTGTGAATTAGTGGCACAGGAGCAGAGAAGCATCTGACAGTGAGCCTCTGTCCATTCCCCGAATTGAGCGGAAAACTTGGCATTTCCTGTTCTGCCTGGACGCAAACAGGTGCGCTTGGGGAGTTCCCCAACTCTGGAAGATGAGGCTGACCACTTCCATATGAAGGGACCATTTGTGGCGAAATGAGAAGGTCCTGCTGAGGCAATCTGCCAAATTGTTCCTGGCCCTGGGAAGGTGTGCAGCTACAAGATGGATGTCGTGTTGTACATAGAAGTCCCAGAGCCTGAGGGCTTCCCGGCAAAGGGCAGATGATCTGGCTGTGCCTTGCTTGTTGATATAGAACATAGCCACTGTATTGTCCATCAGGACCTGGACCATGCTGCTTTTTGTGTGACGTAGGAAGGGTTGGCAGGCCAGGTGAACCACTCTGAGCTCCTGGACCTTGATGTGTAGGGAGCGATCATGACTCGAGCAACAATCTTGCATGTGGAGATTGCCCAGGTGAGCTCCCAACCCCAAGCCCGAAGCATCGGAGATGAGGGACACCGACAGGGATGAAGCCACAAAGGGAACTCTCTCCAACACCAATGCAGGATTCTTTCACCATGTGAGTGATGACAGTACATGGTCCGAGACCCCGACCACACGGTCCACGCTGTGTCTGATGGGGATGTAGACTAACACCAGCCAGGGCTGCAGGGGCCTGAGGTGGAGCCATGCGTGCTGGACCACATAAGTGGAGGCCACCATGTGACTGGTGGTGAGAGGGTGGGTGTGCATGCACAAGATCAGGTCCCCCATGATTTTGAACCAAGCCTCAGGGAGGAAGGCTCTGGCCTGAATAAAGTCGAGAACTCCTCCAACAAACTCTATGCATTGCACTGAAATTAAGGTTGACTTTTTCTCACATATTAACAGGGAGAAATAGGTTGCGACAGGTGGAGCAAACCAGGTTGAGATGATGCCGCACCTGATCCCCAGATTGGCCCTTTATTAACCAATCAATGAGGTACAGATACATTTGCACCCCTATGCGCTTCAGGTAAGCATCCACTGGCGCTATGCACTTTGTAAATACTCTCGGGGCTGAGAAGAGACTGAAGGGTAGTGCCGTGAAATGAAAATGTCAGTGGCCCAACACAAAACAGAGGAAACGCCCGTGCCCTGGAAAAATGGAAATGTGTCTTTTAAGTCGAGAGCGGCTGTCAAGGCTAATTCTCCACTCTGGTATTTCGAGTGCAGAAGGCGGGGGCCCACAAGGATTCTAAAAATACTGGCTACTCCAGGCTTGTATTAAACGCCCAAGGTTACAGTTTTTCTCTGACCTTGGATTGGTAGATGCTGCCACCACTCAAGTGCAGAACCCCTTTGAGAGCTCAGGAAGGCACACTTGGGAATTCCTTCCTGTGGGGTACCCTCAAGCCCTTTCTTAAGCAGTAAGACTTTTTATCCCTTTATAGGTAGAGCAATTAGAGAACAGCTACTAAGAGGGATTTTATAGCTAGCGGCTGGCTGGGTGTCCATAAAGATCCAGGGAGGGAATAATGGAGGCCAGAGAGACCATGTGAAACTTCAACTTCTTGTGAGTCTAGTTGAGGTGGCGCAGGTCCAGAATGGGTCTAAGGCCACCTTTAGCTTTTGGGATTAGGAAATAGCGGGGGAGAACCCTTTCCCCGTCAAGTCTGCAGGCAACTACTCTACTGCCCCCAGGCATAGGAGGTTCTTGATTTCTTGAACGAGGAGTTGCTTGTGGGAAGGTGGGTGGGAGGGAGGGTGAGCCATGAACTGCAGGGTATAGCCCAAAGATAGCACCCAACGGTCTGAGGTCAGCCATGACCAGGCCAACCAGAAGGGGCACAGGCAGTTGAAGAAAGAGCAGGGGGTGGATCTTGGGAAGTGACTGGGGCGCCATCCTCAGGTACATTCTCAAAATGCCACTTCTGTCTTCTTTGGCATTTGGAAGAACCAGGCTGGGCAGAGGAATGGGAAGACGAAGGGTGATGCCTTTTAAATCCTGTGTCTCTGTCCTTCTTTGTGTAGCAGTTAGACTGGGGGACACTGCAGGACCTCGACAGAGGCAGAGGAGGTGGGAAACAGAAAGGCTTTCTAGCCTGCTGAGGGGTGTGTAGGCCCAAGGAACGGAGGATGGCACAAGAGTCTTTAAGGTTGTGGAGCCATGCATCAGTCAGTTCTGAAAAGAGCCTTGCTCCCTCAAACGGGACGTCCTGAAGGATAGTCTGCATCTCCTAGGACAGCCTGAAGGACTAACCAGGAGCTGTACCTCATGACCAACGCAGAGGTGACTACACTGGCCACTGAATCTGTAGCATCGCAGGCCATCTGGAGGGCACCCCTTGCCACTGCTTTTCCCTCTTCCATCAAGGTGGTAAACTCCTGGGCTCAGTCCTGTGGAAGGCCCTCCTTCAGCTTACTGATGGAGTCCCACAGGTTCAAGTTGTATCTGCCTAGAAAGGCCTGATGGTTAGACACCCAAAATTGCAGGCTGGCTGTCCAATAAATTTTCCTGTCAAACAAATCCAGCCTCTTGGTGTCTTTATTTTTTCGGTGTGCTGCTTGCCTGTCCTTTTCGTTGATGATCGACGATCAGGGACCCCACTGGAGGGTGGGCATACTCAAATCCCTTTCCCAGGGCATAGTACTTCTTTTCCACTTTAGGAAGAGGGGGTCTGCCACACAGACATAGCAATTTTTAGGACCCCTGGGTGGACGGCCAACACAACCTGGGCTGGGGTAGAGGAAGGTATGACATTAAAGAGGTTGGACTCCACTGCTTGTACCTCGACCTCCAAGTTCAGGTTGGCAGCCACTCTTTTGAGCAGAGCCTGATTCTCCTTGAAATCATTGGGGAAGGAGGGGACTGCATGTTTGCGAGGGGCCTGCCACTGCTTTGTCCAGAGATGATGAAGACAACTGCACCGCAGGGGGTGGGGCAGCCTCTCCTTGCTCATCTGGGGATGACTCCTTGGGCATCGGGGCCCAATATATTGCCCTCATGTTGGCTTTAGCACCGTGTTCAGACTCTGGTGCCAGGGACAATGTGGCCTGGGAGGAACGGCAGGAATATGAGACAGGTAAAACAGATACACCCCACGTGTTTGAGTATTGCCACTGAGCAGGCCACTGCCCCTTCCTCCATGGCAGGAGCTGCGTCGGTCTCGCAGGCCAGTGGCAATTTGCCATTTATAGGGGAGAGGGTGAACTCTCCTTCTGACCGGACCATTGCCCTTCCAGTGACCAGGATGGAGCTGTAGATAATGGAGTCTGCCGACTGACCCTTGTCGGCAACTATTAAGGAGAGGGTGAAGATTGATGCCTGCCCAAAAAGTGGTACTGGGGAGACGGAGATCAGCGATGCAACTGGGAACACTCCCACACCGAGGGGGATTGATGCCTGGGAGACCACCTAGGAGATGGTGATCTGTACCATAGTGATCTCTGATGGGAGACTTGACCGTATTGTGGGTATGGGGATCAATGTCATGAGTCAGCTGTCCCGTGCCTTGTAGGTCGAGACCTTGGCTCAGGGACCTTGGTCTTCTAACCAAGGCTGCGGTGCAGGGATCCTAGGCTGCAGTGATGAGGATCAATGATGGTCGTCAGGGAACCGGGGACACACCGCTGCTTTAGAGGACGGACCCATAACCGGCTTGCCCGTAGATGCCAGGGCCTTAGCCGGGTCCATCACCTGGCTTGGCATCTGTGGTGCCAGATGGCCTACTTGCTCTTTGGCCACTGGGCCCGCTTCAGGCACAAATGACCCTATTAGGGGCCGGGATCCCCTGCCAATCCCTGGGAGTCGGAGATGGGTCCCTGGTTGGGCTATGGGGTTTGACCGAGTAGCTCTGGGGCGGCACATGCCTAACAGGTCCTTTGCCCAAAGTCTCCTTTTTCCGCAGTGCCAGTGGGCCCATTGACTTCAACCACTTCTTAGGTGAGGGGGAACAGTGTCAGGTGGATTCTGGTGCTGGCGGTGCATTGTGCACCAATGCCAAAGTATCAGGCATGGAGTCCAATTGAGAGGGCTCTGAGGCAGATATCCCACTCCTTTTGAGTTCGATGGCAAAAGTTTTTGCAGATTCTGCACTTGTCCTTTCAGTGGGACTCCAGACAGCTATCTTGGGGGTCGTTAATGGGCATCAGTCTTACCCCTGTCTGCAACCTTCCCACATGGAGCTGGGAGCAGGGACGTGGCTTCAGAGCAGGGATGCAGCTCCAGGAGGAGGGATGCAGACAGAGGTCTGGGGGCAGAGGGTGGTGGCGGGAACGGACCCTCAGCCGGCGGGCCATGGGGCTGACAGCTGGGGCCAGGAGTGGATCCCTGGCTGTGGGTCCAGCAGCTTGGCAGCACTCCCTTCCCACCCCCTATGGGGGCTGCTGCAGGTCCCAGCAGTGCTTCCCAAACCTTACTCTGTACCTCCTTCAGGGGGCACACCCCACAGATTGAAGACCTCTGTTCTAGGAAGATGATGTAATTTCTTTCAAACTGACATTTGTTTCCTGCACTTTTAAACCCTGACTCCTTAAAAAGCTTTAGAATCCTTTCCACTCCTACCAGATGTTCCTGCCATGAAGTCATCTAAGTGCATGAGAGTATCTTCATTTAACACGAAATATTGCTGTTCTTGTCTACAGATTAATTTGTGTAGTCAGGAAAAGTAGTTCTAAATAATGTGCAATAGTGTGAGAAAGTCAGAACATTAAGCAAAAAAGTATTATAATAATAAAGTGTCAATGCAGAAGGCGTTCCTCACCCAGCAAAAAACCTATCCTATATTATGAACAAAATTTCCGTAAGTCATTAGTACCAGGGTATAGAGATTAGGAGCACAATATATTCTTGCAGCACCTGGTTTGTACTTCATTTCATGTGAATATTTCTCAGCTCGTGGGCATTTTGACCGTAGATTTAGAGGAAAAACAATTCTCACTTAACAAGGGTACGCAATTTGGTTAAAAATAAGACCTGTTCAGAAAAATGAAATTTCTATCTTTCATGAAATGCCTACATTTCTATATATTTCTATAACAAAATGAGTTATAAAAGGAAAATATCAACATTTTTCACAAAACGAAATGCTTTGAAACATTTTGAGTACATGTCAAAACAAAAATTCTAACATTTTCAGTTGAAACAAAATATTTCATTTTGAAACGTCAATCCTAAATTAAATGTTTCAGTTTGAATTTTCCTGTTAAAAAATTATGTTAAAATTGACATTTTCCCATGACAAATTTGATTTTGACAAAACCCCATATTTCACTGAAAATTTTCAACCGAAAAATATTGCCAATGTTCAAAGAAAATCTTTACCTTTTCTGAAATAAAAGGACTATACTTTGAATAAATAAAATGTTTAAAGACATTGCCTTCAATGCAAAATTCTAGATTAGCAAGTATGAAATCCAACAGAGGAAATCTACAGAACAGATACCTTAGAAATACTTAGACAGGATGATGTAACTAGGACAGGATAGCTAAGGTCTGAAAAATATTATGACAGGTATACAAACAAGTGTTATTTTTTTCCATTAACGTATATAGATTTATGCAATTATGTACAAATTAACAATGCTGAGAATGTCAGAAAAGTCACCAATTAGTTCCAACTGCAACAATGATTTTGTATATGTAGATACCTTGCTGTTAGGACATAGGCTACAAACTCCAATTTATTTGACCATAACAGGCCATAATTTACAGGCCAAATATCCACCAGATAATAAACATTTTCAACATACCTTTTTTGTTTATTGAATGTTTTCAGCATGTTTTTGTGCATACCTTTCATGAAAACATTAGAAATCACACTATACTATTTTTGTATAGGAATGTAGAGACAGTTAAAACAGTATGCAGAATGTGTTTGTGACTACTATTAAGAAGAATACATCTGTGTCAGAGAGATCAATTATCTCTATAGTGTGAGAGTTATCAGGTAACATCTAGTAAAAATAAAAATAAAACAAAATTGGTACTTAAAAACTACTAACTACAAATTTGTGTTCTGATTTGAAAATCTAGTGGACAAGTCACAGATATTACCAGGTTTTTATTGCTGCATTATGCATAGATTCTGTTTGACTCACACTGTCATATAGCAAAACTATCATCTCATGGAATTTCCCATGAAGGAGCTGACCATGCTTTCCATCCATAAAATCAGGATGCTTATCTCTGAAACAGGTTATTGGAAGACAGCAGTGAGTTTTTAGCAGATAAGGGAAAGCCTATGCATATAATACTGGCTTGCAGTAGGTGCTACAAAGCAGACTCAGAATTCAGGCATTGATCCTCTTTGATACTGCCACTTTCTGTGTGTGTGTGAGGTTGGATAAAGGAGCAGCAGAGAAGTGGAGAGGATAATAGAGTAGTACAGCTTCCTTCAGCAGTGGCTGTTAGAGGAATGAATTGAGGTGTTGGAAGAAATTAAAGAAAGGAGGGGAAACTGCACTGTTCTCACTTCCCACTTCTCCCTAGGAGACTACAACTAGTTCAGTGGCTTACCTTCCCTCTTGCACTTACCCATCTCCTGAATTAATTCACATGGTCTTTGTAGATATTTCTATTAAGTGTGTTTTTTCTAAGTAATGCTCTCTAGGTACTTTCTAACACCTATTACATCCCTCTAGTGTAATACATAATGAGCAGATTCAAGAAAGCAAGTGCTTTAGAGCTCTTTCTTGCTTCGCTCTTGAACATCTCATGATTAGTAAAGTGCTCTGCTGTAAAAGATAGTTTTCAATGGGTGATTTCTTCTTTAACTCTTTGATACCAGGAGATTTGAATTCCTCTGTGACACAGCAATCCCAAATATATTAGAAATTAAGAAGAGAATTCTGGCCCAAAGGTTATGGTATAAGTAAATCCGTTTTCTGTATTCATCATTTACAGACAAGTTTTCCGGAGGGAGTTCATTAATTTTGGGTGCCCATTGATGGGAGCTGTGGAACCTCAAAAACTGAAAAGTAGGTGAAAGTAGGCACCCAAGAGTGAATACTCATAAAAATGTTGTTCTATATTATCAACATAGTGACCCCACATTATCTGTGGTGGTTGTCAGCATTTTTAAATAATCTCTCTCTTTTGGGAAATATAATTCAATTTTAAACCTGACTTTGGGGCAGAATTTGCCCAAGTTTGAGATATAGGTGTTTTTTTTAACACTTCAACAACTCTAAAAATGTCATTAATTTAAGATTGAAGGGCCTTTAATTTGAATTTTACTTTGAACAAACAAATTAATGTATGTACATTTTAGGTTTTGCAGCCATTCCATGAGATTTATAGAATATCAAAACCTAGAGAGATTAGATAATTTTAATGTCAGTGACAAAAAGTGATCTTTGCCTGCCTACTTAAGAATGAAATACTAATGCACTGAAGGTTGTCGCACAGTTTGTATCATCAGAACAAATTACAAGAAATGCTTATTATTAATCACTATAGCGGTAGTGCCTAGGAGACCCAGTCATGGATCAGGACCCCTTTGCGTTAGGCACTGTACAAACACACAACAAAAGATGGTCCCAGTCTCAAAGAGCTTCTAATCAAAGCATAATACAATGTTGAAAATGCTTCAATTATCTTTGTTTGTTTTACTTTAAAGGTGAAATGCAATGTTTTAAAAACCCTTCAAAACACTTTTGTAGAAGTCCAGAAGTAGACACCCATTTAAAAAAATGAAATTAGCATTAAAGATAAACAAATTACCATCTCCTTAACAGCCTAAGAAATGAGATTTGCTATTGTCTCTGTCAGAGTGACAGACCCTAATCAAAGGTTGGAAAGAACCATTTCTTCTAAAATTCTATTTGCTACTATTGCTGTAATTCTGTGGCAGAGAAACCAGGAAGATCACAGCTCAGATTTCTCAGGTTCTTGGAGGAAATATTTGTTAGAGTAGGTGTTAATATTTTAAACAAAAGGGATTTGTTTTGTTTTCTTTTGGATTCTTAACAGCAAGTTGGAAAGATTTAGTATAACTTGTCCTGTTCAGCTATAAAGATGATCTATTTACCATACAATATCTGTAACTGAAAACTACTGAAAAAGAGAGATAAATAGACAGAAACATGTGATACATGAGTAAGACTACGCTATAAATCTTGACAAGAGTACTGCATATAAATTTTCTTATAGTATAATATCACATAGTTTTTGTCTTGTACTCTTAAAATAAGATTTGTGACATATACCTTTTCTTTCGATTAATTGAAAAGTGGACTTTTTACACAATTTCTTTGTTTATTTTTCAGACAAGTGGCACGTTCCATTCAGTTGGTGGTGAATCTATTGATTTGTTTTAAAATATAGTGGATTGGCCAATTCACAGCAACAATTGACAGACACAGTCATTGTAGCAGACTCATTTTCTCTTCATCTAATTTCTTTTGTAAGACCTCTAGAGGGCAGTGAATAAAAGAAAATAGAATACCAGAAAAAGATGCAAACATTATACACAAGCTATAAAGCAATATTAAAAAAAAAATTAGTGTATATTAAAAAACTCCTATCTAATTTTCCATGTTAATTTAATGAGATGTTTTTCTATCCCCAACCTTCTAGACTCTCAGACTTTTTTGGGAGAAACACAATTAAAAAGAAAAAATTCAAATGCATTGCTAAATTTTATATTCCCTTCTTCCATTTCCCATGGAACTACATTCCTATGCCCTGCTGGAAAATAAAAGTCTGCCAAATAGGCATAGAACCCAGGGTTCCTTAAAGATGCACATGGGAAAGCAAGACTTTGGGAATTGTACCAAGCCAAGGAATAGGTCTTTTTTACCTTTAGGTACGGTAATAAAACATGAATGATTAGATTTGACTATCTACTTTACTATGTGGACGTAAATATATAAAGTTATGTCTAAAGCAAGTGTGACAGCCAGAAAGTGATGGCAGAATACTCTCCTTTACATGGCTCCTCCTTGGCTTGTACTCATTTATTGAGCACAGAGACAGACATTTACCTAATACCTCCAGTAGAGACTTATCCATTACATATATGTAGATAACTCCCAGTGATATGTGTGTACCATCACACTTGTTTACTTTAATGTTAAGAATAAGTTCACTGACAAATTTACCCTAATGTAGAATCTATAAAATAAGATTCCAGGATTGATACTCTGTCAATGGGTCACTCTGAAGTCCAGAATGACCCACTGACAGACATTCTAAAGTCCAGAATGTCTGTTGAGTTAATGTGAAGGAATGGAAACAGCTACGAACATGGTTGAGAGCTCTTTCTGTTTAGAATATCTCCAGGTACAATACTCACTCTGATTTGTGATCTGTTATCATCCAATTTTTAAATTCTTCGCCATTCTGACTTTACAAATTACACCCATGTGGTTTATAGCTACCGTAAGGTAACTATGCCATGCCAAGAGTCCTAGACTATTATGATTTCAGAGGTAACTCAACCAGTTGCCACTCTTATTCTACAACTAATTCTTATGCAACAATGTCACTGGTTACATGAGGGAGCCTGCACACATAGTGGGTTACTTGGCCCAACTGCCATACCTGTGTGACAGCAAGGGTTTTCAGCTATTAAAGCATTAATGTGTAATAGAGTTACTGGACAGTTTGCACAACAAGCTGGCACAAAAGCTCACAAAAAATATACAGTGCAACTTGTGATACATCACACAATAACAATGTTAATCTATGGGACAAAATTAATCACCAGGACAAAATTATACTGTTGTATGATTTCATGCTAGGTCTAAATAATTTTTGTGGGGGTTTTGTGGCTAAACCTGGTACAACCCAAAAATATAGGTTTAGCTGTGCAAGAACTGTGGGCAGAAGATCTGTCTCCCCTTAGCTAAAATATTGTACATCTTTTAGAATGCAGTATGGGTCCATAAATGAAAATAAAAGAAAATGTTAAGGATTAATATTGCCACAAAATAAAAAATAGATATAAATTTTAGAATTAAAAACACTAGTACCTAGAGATCAACATTAGGAGAACAAAACGAAAAGCACTGTAATTAATAAAAGATGGCCATTATACCTACATACTGGAGGATATATTGGGGCAAATCTTCAGATGGTTTTCCCTTAATGTCAAAGGAGCAATGACAATTTACAGCAGTAGAACCTTGATTGTCAATTCAGTTGTTCTCCCCTCTTCCCCCATTCTAATCTTACATTCTCTTAATTTCGTGTTTTCTGATGTACGAATTTCCTTATTCTTGCAATGTCTTCTTTATACCAGCCCTTTATACCAGCCCATATTTTTCAACTTCTTTTTCTGCCTATGTTAGAAACTGAGACTTACCAAACTGTTGAGGGTCTCTTCATACTCCAGTTGAGTTTGCTGTGATGTCACAGAATGATGCATTCTGTAGGGATTGGCAAATATAATTATTAATGCCCTGAACCTTACAAATATTGTCTCTATTCGACCAACTAAACATGGTCAAATGTTTTGCTAACATTCATGCTATTCCCTATCCCCCTAACCTAAGCTGCTGGAAGCAGTCCTAACTGTGTCTCCATTGCCGTGTAAACATGCAGTGTTTGGCAAAACATTTCCCCTCACATTGGCTTCCAGGACAGATGCTGAAAAAGAACAACTACAAGCACTTCATTTCTCTGAATTGGGACAAAGAAGGCATAGATCCCCTGACACACTGAAGAAAGTCTGTAAGTGGTCACACCAGAGGAACTACCCAAGTAGGGAAGATGCACCACAGGCAAAAGTTACAAACTCTGCAGGAAGCTCTCTTCACTCCTTACAAGATCTACAGTAGTCTGAACTCTTAACCTCAGCCTCTGTGCAGTTTATGTAGTCCAGTAGACAGCCATACTCCATTCTCTGTAGCACTTTCAGCTATAGAGGAGACTGGCCAGTTGTCTGAGAAGCTAACTTAGCTTCTCATGAAAGCTCAGCATGACTTTCCTTAAGTACGTGCTAAATGAGTTTATCTAATGAAATCTATCGTGCATGTGTAACCCACACACCTCCTGGGTGAGGTGCTCTGTCCCATGTAGTGGCACCGAGACCACTTGGAGCGAGATTAATGAGTTTACTCAACAGCTTTAGCAAAAGGCCATATGGCTTTTAGCTGATGCAGTAGAGGCTCATGCACTAAGCTCCAGAGGCCCCAGGTTTGATCCCACCCACCAAGGACCAGGGTCTGTCGGTGTTACAAGTGGGGGCTCATCTGGGATTTCAACTGTGACGTCTCTGACACTCGGGATGTACTTCCTCAGCTAGGGAAAGTATGTAAACCACACACCGCCTGGGTGTGGTGCTTTGTCCCATGCAGTGGCACCTAGACCACTTAGAGAGAGATTAGTGAGTCTTCTCTACAGTCATAGCAAAGAGCCATATAGCTTTAGCTCATGCACTAAGCACCAGAGGTCCCAGGTTCAATCCCGCTCACCGAAGCCTAGGGACCTCTGGAGCTTAGTGCCCAAGCTAAAGCTATATGGCTCTTAGCTAAGGCTGAAGAGCAGACTCAATCTCTCTCTCTAAGTGGTCTTGAAAATCATAGTAAAAGGCTGTGAATTGCTTCTAAGCGAAGACTCATTCCATGTCAAATTTCAGCTTTCAAAACTTCCTTCTCTCCAGCTATAGGCTGTTTAAAAGAGAGAGAAGGGTGGAATTTTCATGTTCTAGCACTCAAAAGCATCTCAAACTTTCCAACAACAAACCCCACAAATTTGCAGTGACCTTGGAAAATTTCAGCCTAAAAGTTGAGATTTCAGAATTATAAGTAACTGTAAACTGGGACTAGAAGAGAAACTGCTTTGTGGCCTTCTTTACAGCAGGGCACCTATCTTATAGGTAGATTAGATAAAATAGATACATACATACAAAAAAAACCCCTACAAAACTCAGTGCGCTCATGGACACATGAAAGCTAATTTTCACTGGATCATCTTAAAGCACTTCTGTAACATTGGAAATATGTCCTTGCCAAATTACAAGTTTCTACAACCTCCTGTATGTGTGAGAGTGCTGATTAAAATAACTTTTATTTATTTATTATTGTAAAATCTCCTTTTATTTCCCTCTTTCTTTGAAGTCTCTAAAACAGGCAAATTGTTTTTTTTCTAACTTCTCTAACTTCCAAAACAACCTGCTCTTAGGCTAGAAACAAATGTGCCAAATTTCAGCCTAAAAGGTAGAAGTTTGACAAAATTATGAGCTTCTGAAAATGATCCTTTAGAATGAAAATCCTACAATCAGATCTACATAGATGGACCCCAGAACCATTATGGAGCCCTGCTGAAAGCAAAGGTATTCAGGGTTATAGGAAACTTCTCCTAGAGATAGGGGGAGTTATATCCTATAACTCCTATCACACAGTTTCTTCTTCAGAAGGCACTGCTGCTGCTGCCCCACTATACAAGACAGAAAACTGGACAAGATAGACCATTGGTCTGATCCAGTCTGACAACTCCTACAGCCCGAGATGGGTGTTCTGGTGAACATAAGAATGGCCAGATAGAGTCTGACCAATGGTCCATCTAGTCCAATATCCTGTCTTCCAACAATGGCCAATGCCAGGTGCTTCAGAGGGAATGAACACAACAGGGCAATTTTCGAGGGATCCATCCCCTGACCTCCACTCCCATCTTTTGGAGTCAGAGGCTAGGGACACCCAGAGCATGGGGTTGCCTCCTTCACCATCTTGGCTAATAGCCATTGATAGACCTATCGTCCAGGAACTTATCTAATTCTTTTTTGAACCCAGTTATACTTTTGGCCTTCCCAACATCCCCTGGCATTAAGTTCAATGGGTTGATGGTGCATTGTGTGAAGAAGTATGGACCCACGTTTGTTTTAAACATGTCCGTTAATTTCACTGGGTTACCCCTGGTACTTGTGTTATGTGAAGGAGTAAATACCACTTCCTTATTCAGTTTCTCCACACCACACATGATTTTATAGACCTTTATCTTATCCCCCCTTAGTTGTATCTTTTCTAAGATGAACAGTCCCAGTCTTTTTAATCTATCATATCCAAGCTCGTCCATATCCTTAATCATTTTTGTTGCCCTTCTCTGTACCTTTTGCAATTCTAACATACCTTTTTTCCCAAGATGGGTAACCAGAACTGCATGTAGTATTCAAGCTGTGGGTAAACCATAGATTTTGATAGTGGCATATTTACTGTCTGATTATCTCTCCCTTTCCTAATGCTTCCCAAAATTCTGCCTGTTTTTTTTTTTACTGCTGCTGTGCATTATGGATTGTTCTCTGGAAACATTTGCTCGATGACTCCAACATCTTTCTTGAGTGGTAACAGCTATTTTTGATCCCATCATTTTGTATGTATAGCTGGGATTCTGTTATCCAACGTGGATTACTTTGCATTTATCAATATTGAATTTCATCTGCCATTTTGTTGCCAAATCACCCAGTTTTGTGAGTTGCCTTTTTAACTCTTCCCAGTCAGCTTTGAACTTAACTATCCTGAGTAATTTTGTATCATCTGCAAATTTTGCCACTTTACTGTTTTTACCCCTTTTTCCAGATCATTTATGAAGATGTTGAACAGGACTGGATGATTTACCACTATTTACCTCTCTCCCTTTGGAAAAAGTGACCATTTATTCCTATAATTTGATTCCTGTCTTTTAACTAGTTACTGATCCATTAAAGGACCTCCCCTCTTATCCCATGACTGCTTACTTTGCTTAAGAGCCTTTGGTGAGGGACCTTGTCTTTCTGAAAGTCCAAATACATTATATGGGCACTGGGATTACCCTTGTCCACACATTTGTTGATCCCTCAAAGAATTCTAATAGATTAGCGAGGCATGATTTTTCTTTACAAAAGCTGTGTTAACTCTTCTCCAACAAATCAGATACATAAATGAACACAACAATTCTGTTCTTTAGTTTCAACCAATTTGCCTGAAGTTATGGTTAACAGTCTGCAACTGCCAGGATCCCCTCTGAAGCTTTTTTAAAAAAAATCGGTATCACAACAGCTAACCTCCAGTCATTTGGTACAGAAGCTGATTTAAATGGTATGTTATGTACCACACTTCAAAGTCTGCAATTTCATCTTTGAGTTCTTTCAGCACTCTTGGGTAAATACCATCTGGTTCTGGTGACTTCTTATTGTTTAATTTATCAATTTATTTCCAAAACTAATATTGACACCGGAATCTGGGACAGTTCCTCAGATTTGTCAGCTAAAAAGGATAGCTTAGGTGTGAGAATCTCTCTCACATTCTCTGCAGTGAAGACTGATGCAAAAAAATCATTTAGCTTCTCCACAACAGTCTTATCTTCCATGAGTGTTCCTTTAGCACTTTGATCATCCAGCGGCCTCATTGATAGTTTGTCCGGCTTCTTGTTTGTGATGTACTTAAAAATGGTTTGTGTCTTTTGGTAGTTGCTCTTCAAATTCTTTTTTGGCCTGCCTAATTATACTTTTACACTTGACTTGCCAGAGTTTATTCTCTTTTCAATTTTCTTCAGCAGTATTTGCTTTCCAGTGTTTACAGAATGCCTTTTTGCCTCTAACCAGGTTCTTTTATTTTGTTATTTAGCCATGGTGGTACTTTTTTTAGTCCTCTTACTATATTTTTAAATTTTGGGTGTACATTAAATTTGAGTCTCTATAATGGTCTTTTAGAATCATAGGACTGCAAGGGACCACAAGAGGTCTTCTAGTCCAGTCCTGCACTCAAGGTAGAACTAAGTATTATCTAGACCAGGGGTTCTCAAATTGTTGGTTGGGACTCCAAGGTGGGCCGCAACCCTTTTTAATGGGGTCACCAGGACTGGCTTAGACTTGCTGGGGCCCGGGGCTAAAGCCAAAGCCCAAGGCCCACTGCTCGGGCCTGAAGTACAAGCCCTGCGTGGTGGGGCTCAGGTTTACAGGCCCTCTGCCTGGGGCTGAAGCTATTTGGCTTCAGCTTTGGCTCCACCACCGCCAGGTGGAGTAGGGTTCAGGTTTTGTCTTTGGACCCCCCCTGTCTGGGGTGGCTAGGCTTGGGTGGGCTCAGGCTTTGGTCCCCCTGCTGGGGGGGTATAGTAATTTTTGTTGTCAGAAGTGGGACGTGGTGCAATGAAGTTTGAAAATCCCTGATCTAGACCATCCCTGGCAG
Source organism: Trachemys scripta elegans (assembly GCF_013100865.1). Taxonomy (NCBI): domain Eukaryota; kingdom Metazoa; phylum Chordata; order Testudines; family Emydidae; genus Trachemys; species Trachemys scripta. The sequence continues at coordinate 88,966,424 of NC_048304.1, read as the reverse complement.
GTATTTGTCTAACCTGCCCATTAAAATCTCCAGTGATGGAGATTCCAAAACCTCCCTATGGAAATATATTCCAGTGCTTAACTACCTGACAGTTAGGAAGTTTTTCTTAATGTCCCACTTAAAACACTCTTGCTACAATTTAAGCACATTGCTTCTTGTTCTATCCTCAGAGGTTAACGAGAACAATTTACCTCCCTCCTCTTTGTAAGAACCTTTTATGTATATGAGAACTTAAGTTCTCCCTCAGTCTTCTCTTCTCCAGACTAAACAAACCCAATTTTTTTCACTCTTCTCTTATAGGCCATGTTTTCTAGACCTTTAAACATTTTTGTTGCTCTTTTCTTGACTTTTTCCAATTTGTCCACATCCTTCCTGAAATATGGTGCCCAGCATTGGACACAACACTTCAGCTGAAGTCTAATTAGCACAGAGTAGAGCAGAAGAATTATTTAGTGTCTTGCTTACAGCAGTCCTGCTAATACATTACAGAATGACATTTGCTTTTTTTTTGTAACAGTGTTACACTGTTGACTCATATTAAGCTTGTGATCCACTATGACCACCAGATCCCTTTCCGCAGTACTCCTTCGTAGGCAGTCATTTCCCATTTTGTGTGAGTGCAACTGATTACTCCACTTAGGAAGGAACACTTTGCATTTGTCCTTATTGAATTTCATCTTATTTACCTCAGATCATTTCTCCAGATCATTTTGAATTTTAATCCCTATACTCCAAAGCTTGCAAACCCTCCCAGCTTGGTCTCATCTGCAAACTTTATAAGTGTACCCCCTATGCCATTATTTAAATCAGCAGTTCTCAAACTTTAGCAACCCGAAGACCCCAATTTGAATTTTAAATTTTTCGTTGACCCCCCCAAACCTCCCACTCAGCCCCAGGCTCTGCCCCCATTCAACCCCTTCCTGCCCCCACTCCACCCCTGCCCCACCTCTTCCCGCCCCTCCCCTGAACGTGCCCTGTCCCCGCTCCTCCCCCTTCTTCCCAGCGCCTTCCCCACATGCAGGAGGCACTGGGAAGGAGCGGGAGGAGTTGATCAGCGGGGCCCACAGACCCCCCGGAGTACCCTCATGGACCCTAGTTTGAGAAACACTGATCTAAATAATAGATGAAGATATTAAACAGAACCAGACCCAGAACTGATCCCTAAGGGACCCCACATGATATGCCTTTCCAGCTTGACTGTAACCACTGAGAAACTACTCTCTGGGAACAGTTTTCCAGCCAGTTATGCATCCACATTATAGTAGCTCCATCTAGGTTGCATTTCCCTAGTTTGATTATGAGAAGATCATGTGAGACAGTATGAAAAGCCTTATTAAAGTCAAGATATATCAAATCTACTTGTGGCACCTTAGAGACTAACAAATGTATTTGAGCATAAGCTTTCGTGGGCTACAGCCCACTTCATCGGATGCATAGAATGGAACACACAGAAAGAAGATATTTATACATACAGAGAACATGAAAAGGTAGAAGTAGCCATATCAACTGTAAGAGACCATGAAAGCTTATGCTCAAATACATTTGTTAGTCTCTAAGGTGCCACAAGTACTCCTGTTCTTTTTGCGGATACAGACTAACACGGCTGCTACTCTGAAACCTATCAAATCTACTGTGACTTGTGACTTTTCCTTTTAATTTCTGTTTAACTAGCTTCCTCATTTTTGTAGTTCCCCTTTCTGAAGTTAAGTACTACTGGGTGGGCTTCCCCTCATCCCAAGGATGTTAAATTTAATTATATTATGGTCTCTATTACGGTTCAACTATATTCAGATCTTGGACCAGATCCTGTGCACCACTTAGGAGTAAAGCAAGAATTGCCTCTCCTGTTGTGGGTTCCAGGAACAGCTGCTCCAAGAAGCAGTAATTTATGATGTCAGGAAACTTTAGCTCTGCATCCCATCCTTAGGTGACATGTATCCAGTCAATATGAGGATAGTTGAAATCCCCTGTTATTACTGAATTTTCTATTTTTCTAGCCTCTCCAATATCCCTGAGAATTTCACAACCACCACCAGCATCCTAGTAGTAAATTCCTATGGATATATGCTTATTATTCAAGCATGGCATTTCTATCCATAGGGATTCCATCTATGGTACAGTTTGATTTATTTAAGATTTTTCCTATATTTGACTCCATGCTTTCTTTCATATACAGTGCCACTCCCCTAGCAGCACAACCTACTCTATTGTTCCTATATATTTATAACCCTGGTATTACCATGTCCAATTGAATATAAGCATTCCATCAAATTTCTGTGATGCCTATTATATCAATACCCTCATTTAATATCAGGCAACTCAAATTTACCCATCTTAGTATTTAGACTTCTAATAGTTGCATACAAGCACTTACAACTTTGACACTTTTTAGCTGTCTGCCCTTATGTGATATAATTGACTGGGACTTTTTCATTTCACTGTTTCACTTCAATTTCTATTTGTACTTTAATCAACTTCTGTGCTCTCCTGTTTACTAGGATATAGAGAATCCCCATTAATAGATCCTCTCCTAAAGAATCTCTCTGAACCTATGTGCTCCTCCACACCTGTTAGCTTTCCCCAAAGCCTTATTTTAAAACCCCCTGTAGCAGGGTAGTCACCCCGCTCCTGCCCTGAAGGGCTTAAAACAGCCCTGGGAGAGGGCTGCGGTGGGGGAAAAGCTAGGCTGATTGGGGGAAGCAGTCACAGGTGGGGCCACGCACCAATCAGACCACAGCTGGCCATATAAGAGGGCTGAGGGCCAGAGACTGAGATAGACTCTCTCTAGCCTCTTGAGAGAGAAGGACCTGGCTGCCTGGGAATCTGAGCAGGAGCAGTGCTGGGGAAGGGCAGAGGGAGCTGGGAAGCTCAAGCCTAGCAAAACCCGCAGGCTGCAGGCCTTGCTAAAAGCTGGAAAGGGTACTGGGGTTGCAGAGGTGCAGCCCAGGATAGGCAAAGGCAGCAGGTCCAAACCCCCCTTGCTGATGATGAGAGGTTTATAGACTGCAGTCTGCCCCAGTGAGCAGGGGCAAGATGATGAGTGGCAGTAGCCACTGAAGCAAGGTGGGGATAGAGGGTTGGGGGTTCCCCTGGGAAGGAAGACCCAGAGACTGTGGGGGTACTGTAAAGGGCAGAACCCCAAGGGAAGGGGCACTGGGGTCTGGGAAGGACCTGGGGGCCAGCGGGAAGTGGGACATCAGCCAGCAGAGGGTGCTTCGGAGCTGGAGAGCTAATTCCCTGGACAACCAGCAGGAGGCGCCGCATGGTGAGTTGTCACTCTGCCACACCCCCATTTTGTCTTTTTTCAAATTTACATGCCAGCAATCTGGTTCTGTTTTGGTTTAGGTGGAGCCAATCCTTTCTGTACAATCTCCTCCTATCCCAAAAGGTTCCTAGTTCGTAATAAACCTAAGCCCCTCCTCCCTACACCATCATCTCATACACACATTGAGACCTTGCAGCTATGCCTGTCTAACTGGCCCCAGGCATGGAACTGATATAGCCACAAGTCTCTGAGGGTGTGGCTCCCTTCTCCCTTGAGGCTGCTCCCAAGGGAAACTCTACTCTTCCCACTGGTCAACATGGAGAAAGTGTGACACCAGCATCCTGTTTTACTCACTAAACATAAAGACTTCATCTTCTCTTCTGTCTCCTGAGAGCAAAGAATCTCATCCCCCACAAAGGAGAAAGTCACACCTGGTACAGGCTCCCAGCTGTGGCCTTCTATCTTCCTTCTTGGGGGACAGATGAGGTCAGAATGTAAAGCGGTGAGAGGTTCAGGATGAGAGTAAATGGAGAGAAGAAGTGGGAAAGAAGAGAAAAAAGTCAAGAAAGCTGCTTAAAAAGTGAGGGATGGGTCAGAGTGAGGTATGTGGTAAGGAGGCAGTGGGCCAGAATTATTTAAGGATTAAGTTTGTACAGGAACACATATGTTTTTATACTGGATTCTTCATAACATTCTAAAATAATATAATAAACTGATGCAATACCTTTAAATTGTACCACACTGGGTCAAATCAACCCAAGATAGTACAGATATTCTGTGACCTATGTAAAATACATTGGTGGGCTCGATTCAGTTCCTGATGGACAGGAGTCATCATAACAACTGGCTTAGCTCAATATTGCTATCAGTATGAAACCTTTCAGAAGCAGTATTTTTTTCTTTAAAGATAGAACACATTGACTATGTTCCACTCTTTTCAAGAATTGAACAGCATTTCCATTCTACCTTAAGTTGATCTTATTTTACCAAGTCTTATTTCACACAGTCTTTGTACTCTTTTCTCACAAGTGCTCTTCAGACAGATTAACCTCAAGTCCCTTTTTCCAAACACTTTCAGACATGCCTCTCTCTCCTTCAAAGAGGAGAAAGAAATTACTGTAAAATATTCTTCTACTCCTCTGTATCCACCATACTAGCACTGGATCATTGAAGGAAGCAGTATAGGAGACATGGACTCAAGGGTAGGGTTACCAGATAGCAACTGTGAAAAAATGGGACAGGAGGCGGGGGGGACTGTCCCTTTAAAAGCAGGACATCTGGTCACCTTCTTAAGGGAGAACCAGGCAAAACTTGTGAAGTTTGGAAACTCTTCCAGCAAACTGAGCTGAGAGCAGTGGGGGAAACCCTGGAGAGATGCAACTTCCTTCACCCTCCCCCTATATCCCCTCATTTCCTGTCTAGTTTACTAGCCATAGAGCACAGGGAATGAACACCTTCCCTGAGAGCAATCAGGTTTCAGTCCCATGGGGACCAATGAGAAAGGAGAGCAAAGTCTGTAGGGAAATGTTGGCCATCATTGCTGAGGCCAGCTCATAGCTTCAGTTCCATTGTAACTTACAAGGGCAGAAAGGCAATAACGTCAAAACTTCGATACAACAATTGTTACAACATCTGATGAATTGCAACCTAAGTTCCTCAAATGTACAGGTTTTCCAATGAGCCTTAACTATGTGGCTATGAACTATGTTCAAAGGGTTAGCTATTTGTTAGGCAGTGATATCTGAAGAAAGGGGGAAGGGAAAATCACAAAAAAGGACCATTTAAATTAATTTAATGCAAAGTAATTAACATTTATTTGAAAAGTCTCAGACAATTCAATCTTTACCCACAGATTCTGTATTCTAACTTTATGAAAGATAATACTATATCTTTATACAAACTAAAGAAGCTGAGCCTTTGCTTTAAGTAGGAAAACTCAATGCAACCTTGACTGAATCACAACCAGCATATTCATAATAAGTGTGTGTAGGCACAAAAAAGCCAAGTGACAGATACATTATATTCCTACAAGGAGTATAGTACTATTAACTTGCTAGTGCCCAGGTTCTGTATCAGTAGGCCATGGACATGGGGTCACAACCATCCTGCCATTCCCATATTGCTAAGTAGGTGTGGGGTCCCAGCAGGGTCAGCTGCAGGTACCAGCCCAGCAAGCAGGTGCTTGGGGCAGCCAAGGGGAAAGGGCACGTCGGGATCTTCGGTGGCGGGACCCTCGGTCCCTCTCAGAGGGAAGGACCTGCTGCCGAATGGCCGCCGAAGAAGAAAGCGGTGCAGTGGAGCTGCCGCCAATCGCGATCACAGCTTTTTTTTTTTTTGTCCGCCGCTTGGGGAGGCAAAAACCCTGGAGCAGGCCTGGGTCCCAGGGTAGTCCCTGTATGGAAAATGGAGTCGCAGTACAGAACTGATTGAGAATTTTTGTGCTATTGTATAACTTCTACAGCATCTTTGCTTACCAAAGACTTACAGATGGGTTATTACTTACCTTGGGAATACAGTAAAATGAGTGAACTGGCTAGCGAATGTTAAAGTGCCTCCCTACTGGCAGATTCAAAAACAGTAGCCATAAGGCTGTAGAGATAACTGCATAACCTGCCCGCCCTTTCCCATGGAAAATAATCATGCAATTGAATACTAACTAAGGGAACCTGAATACCTTAAAGAAATGTTCTGCTTAAAGTTTGCTCCCTTAGGAGTAATCCAAATGCTGTGATGAAATTCATTACAGAATTAATGCAAAGATTTTCATTTTGATGAAAATATAAGAGAGCACAGGCACAACAAGCCCATCCAACTCACCGCCCCTACCAGGAAAGTGCGATTTCTACCTCCTTGCACCAGTGAATGCTACCACAAATCTGAAGTCACAGCTTCCAGCCAGCTGGATGCCCATAGGTTTGCCCACTTTCTAATAGCAGAAAACCGAACACCCTTGCCCCACCCTTTCCCCAAGGCCCTGCCCCTTCTGAGGCCTCGCCCACTCCATCCTCCCTCCCTCCGTTGCTTACCCTCCCCCACCATAACTCACTCATTTTCACCAGGTTGGGGCAGGAGAGGGTGATGGCTCCAGGGAGAGGCCAGAAATGAGGGATTCAGGGTTTGGGAGAGGACTATGGCTGGGGTGCGGGTGACGGAGCTGTGGATGTTGCACAGGAAGAGTGTCCCATCCTGCAATGTGGTTGGGGAGTGGAGGAACCTGATCACCATTTGACAACTTTGACCATCATCTTCTGGGTCTCATAGTAAAAGGTCAAGGGACCCTTGTGCTAGAACTTTTCCTTGACCCTACTGTGACAGTGTACCCCATAAGGCTTTATGGGGAGGGGGTGCTTATAAATGTATGTATGACATAACTGGAATATGTTTTGTGCTGCCTGTGCCATGTAACATATCTCCGTAAGGGTTATGGTCTACTATATCTATTCATCCTATTTGTACATATATATCATTTTCTACTCGAGGTTAAGAATATGGGCTGTATGCTTGCCTGATTTCTAAGTAAGCTTTGTGAGGCATTTGGTCAGCTTCTTTAGGAAGGAATTTGCCAGGTTAAGTACCTGATCAGGAGACACTTAGGGAACAATGCATCTTGGAATGCTCCAATCCACATGAGAAGTCTTCCTGGAGACATGCAAGATGCCATGTGGACAATGGCGTCGGCCTGCAAAGACTGAGTCATGCAGGGGCATGTGACTTGCCCAGGTGACTCCAAAACTCCATGTTGAAGCTGGGCTTTGCATAGGAGGGAGGAGGGGGGTCTCCACCCACAAGAGAGAGTCTACTTAAACCTGTGGGAGACCCCTCCAGGTTGTCTTCAGCTGGCTAAAGAAGGAGCCTCTCCACCCCCCCCCAGGATACTTGAAGGAGACTGAAACAAAGGACAGTAACTACAGGGGGTGTGCGTGATTGCTGGACCCAGGCTAAAAGGAGCTTAGCCTGTAAAGGGGAGCACTCTGGAACTGGTGAGGAAATTATCTGTATTCAGTTTGATTAGGCATAGATCTGCGCATTTTATTTTATTTTGCTTGGTGACTTACTTTGTTCTGTCTGTTACTACTTTGAACCACTTAAATCCTACTGTCTATATTTAATAAAATCACTTTCTATTTAGTAATTCACTCAGAGTATGTATTAATACCTGGGGGAGCAAACAACTGTGCATATCTCTCTATCAGTGTTATAGAGGGCGAACAATTTATGAGTTTGCCCTGCATAAACTTTAAACTTTATGCAGGGTAAAACGGATTTATCTGGGTTTAGACCCCATTGGGAGTGGGGCATCTGAGTGCTAAAGACAAGCATGCTACTGCGAGCTGTTTTCAGGTAAACTTGCAGCGTTGGGACAAGTGATTCAGACTCTGGGTCTGTGCCTGGAGCCAGACGGGAGTGTCTGGCTCAGCAAGACAGGGTGCTGGAGTCCTGAGCTGGCAGGGAAAACAGAAGCAGGGGTAGTCTTTGCACATCGGGTGGCAGCTCCCAAGGGGGTTTCTGTGATCCAACCCGTCACACCTACATTTACTGGAAATGGCAGAGGTGGAAAATTGTGCGCTTTCAACAAGTCTGGATGGTTACAATAGGAACTGAGATTACAGGAATATATTGTGGCCTGCACTGGCTAGAAATCATGCCTAAAGACTGATGTAGAAATGCTGTGTAACCATCTGTTCCAGCCTCTTCAAGACATGACCCAATTAATGGCAACATCCCAAATCTAGAGTTGATGATGATGTTGCAGTGCCTTCACATATATCATGCATTATTGTATACAGCACTTGCTGAATGAAATACTAATTGTGAGTATCCAAATTTAAAGTAAAACATTTAATGAGAGATCAGTATAGATCAAATTAGCAGTGTAAAGCTATGCACTATTAAGCCATGCCTCGACAATGCAATGTAAATGTATCAAACCACCACCATTTTGGAAAATAAAGAATTTGCGATACCTTGTTTTTATAATTTTGTAACTATCTGGAAGTATATTATAACCAGATGTTTCAGTGGAGCACTTATTCTGTGTTTCATAATAACTATTCCAGTGCTAATAGGGATACTGGTGGATTTCATTTATGAAAGCCTGCTAGTCTTATTTCTTCTTGATTCTATCTCCATCAACTTATGATTTTTTATTAATAGCTATCTTCCATTTTCACCATTGAGATTATTTAATGGTTTATCTGTGAATAGGGACTTTCCCATGTAAAGGATGAGATTACTACAATTTGAAGATACCTTTAAATTCAGAGTGCTACTTTATTTTGAAAAAGGAAACTAGCATGTTACTTGCCAGTTTCCAACTGATGACATACTCGTGATGAATTATCTACAATCATTGCTGCTCCATAGAAATAAAGTGCATATTTAAATCATGCACTAAGTATATTTTAATAGGATTCAGATTAAGCTTTTTTTTTTCATTTTAAAGAAAACTATTGTTTGATCAGCATTGTCATTTCCACTCTTAGAACAGCCCCAACCATCAATACATCACTTAATTCCATCTTCTCATCCCAACTCCCTAACTGTATATGACATTGGCCATTACAAATAGAAAGCTTTATTAAAAAATGAATAAACCTAGGTAAGACCCAAAAGACAGTATTACCTTTTCTTAACGGGAGTGCCTCACTTCAAAAAATACCCAAAACGTTAAAAATTCTTTGTAGTAAAGGAGTCCCCAGATGTCCCAATCAGGCCAGGAGGCTTATTCTGGAACATTCTACACAAACAAAAATGTGTTGAAATTACCAACTAAAAACAGGGTTGACCACTTTTCAAAAGGCAAAAGCAGGACACATGCAGGAGCTCTGCCCACCCCATCCATGGTCCTGTGCCTGCCCATCCCCTTCACCCGAGGCCCCACCCCGGCCATCTAAGGACCCCAGACCGCTGTTGGGAGCCCCAGACCTTCCACCTGACCCAGGCTGGGTGCCCAAGAACAACACCTAGCCTGTGTGCCAACCCCGTGGGGTGCTCCACCCAAGCCAGATGAAGGGTCTGGGGCTCCCCACCGCAGGCTCCCTGGGCAGCTCTTACTACTGCCACACTCTGGCTTCTGGCCTGGCCAGGGGTCATGGCCTTGTTGGGGAGAAGAGGAACAGGGGCAGGACCTTGTGGCAAAGGGGGTACTAAGATCCACCTCAGCCTCCCACCACCAGGAAGAGGCTGGCACTGCCCCTTTGCCTTGGGCAGGTGCCAAGTAGTGCTGCAGGGAAACAGGAACAAATGCTGTCCTGGCATCATTCAGCCTAGGACCAGGACTTAAACTCTGCATTTTGGGGCTGTCCCGCCCAATTCAGGATGGGTGGTTACCCTAGCAAAGAGAAATGGCTCAGTGTAGTGCTTCTCAGTCACTAGCAGCTTGATTTACATTGCCCACCCAACTAACTGTGCTTTTTATTTTTGGTCTATAACATAAATATGCTGTTTGAAGTACTATATTCTGTTGATAAGGCTCACACTGCAACATGATGAATTGCAGAATCAGAGCTTTAACATATACTGTAGATCTCAAAGGAAGATAACCCCAGGAGGCATTAAGTTATGTATATTAAGATAAGTTATCACAGTTTAATGTGTTGGTAAAGGAAAACAAATTTTTATGCATAGAATATAGTGGGAATGGACGGTTTTGATCTAGACCACATGGAAAAAACAAAATTAAATCCTAGTGGTTCAAATCCAGGTCAGACTTTATCTGAAACCCCAAAGTTTGGTGGGTGAAGAGGATATATTCACTTCTCTTTAGTCACTAATAGACTTGTTTAGACATACATATACCTTTTAAAGGACCCCATCGTATCCCATCCTGCACCCCAACACAAACAAACACTCTTACTCCTTGCACTACTATATTTTAAAATGTGGTAAGCAAACTCATCAGAAGAATTTTAACTGACATCTGGCAGATCTTTCAATATTTTTACTGACTCTTTTCATGCTTTCCTACCATGGCGATACATAAAAGCAACTCACATTTTAATTATGCAACCATGATGGAATTTTTATTCTTGATTCACCCGATATATCATCTCTCACTTTAAAAAGGGTATTATGTGGCCACTGCCATGACGATTGGTCAAGGTGACACTATTTTTCCTCTATGTTGATTTACATCTAAATAAGCAATTTACCAAGTTTGCAAATGTCAATCTGCACTGAGGCAGAAAACAGTGAATGTTCTTAAGCAGACACTCTCCTCAGGACCAAAAGGTCAGTGCTTATGTTATTTATTATTGTCAGAACTGTTCTGCTTTCAAGGTGTGGAGACTGTTTAAGGTGTCCAAGAATATAGTAATTACAGAAATACAAAAGTGACAGCATTCCAGTCTGAACTAGACATGATAGCAAACTTGTTAAAGACAAAAGATTTTTTTTAAACTGTAAACGTCAACATACAGAAAAGATTTAGTATCACAATAATGTCAGATTAGAAGAAGGATGGCCAGTAGTTAGGGTATAGTCTCAGACTCTGAAGACCCAGGTTAAAGTCCCAGCGCTGTTCAGAGTAATTTTGTTTCTCTGTGCTTCAGTTTTCCCCATCGGTAAAATGGGAATAATTGCACTTCCTATCTCCCATAGTACTGTAAGGACAAATACATTTAAGATATATGGCTCTTACTGCTGTAGTAAGTACTTCAGATAAGTAGATCACTATTGCAAAGCATGTTCAATAGTCTTTGAACACCCTTTACATCTCTGGATGATTAAACCCTGGAGAACCTTGGCATGACATCATGACATAAAGGGATGACGCTGTAAGGGAAAACTGCATACATCTCCCAGTTGTCATTTACTAAAACAATGAGGTATTAAAGGTGAAAATACATTGCATACCTCCCAGAAACTCTAACCCTCACCTTTTGAGTGCAGGAGACCAAACAAAATGACTACAGTGAGATACACAATACTCATCACCATAGTATCTGACTAAACAGTTAGATGGTCCTCCTCGTCTAGTATCATGTCTCCTATAGTGGTCAGTACTGCATGCCTCAAAAGGGAGCATTTAAGATCTTTGAATGCATCTAATAGCACAGTATTATGTGAGGAAATTGACTCATGCCCCAATCATCATCAGAAACAGAAAAATTACAATTTTTATAATGTTAGTAAATAGAACTACACATGGTATTTTTATTCAGATTAAGATGTATTTTTTAAATGCAGTCTTTGCTTCATGTAAATTAATCTGACAGTGAGTTGCATAAATTAATTTCATGTTGCTTAAAAATCTTTTCTTTCCAACTTATTTTATTTTCATAGGATACGCTCTCATTCTAGAATTATATACCTCAGCTCCATATACCTTTCAACAACCTCTGTATGCAAGTAAGGAACATAGAGATTGTGCCTGCTCAGTCTGTGTTAAAATGATGCCATTATGAGACAGATATATTCAGGAGAATATGAGGCCAGCGAAACTCCTCTAAGATCATGAATACCAATCAATTACAAAGACCAGAAGAAGAGCTCTGTATAAGCACAAAAGCTTGTCTCTTTCACAAACAGAAATTGTTCCAACAACAGTATATTACTTCACCCCCTTGTATAATCAATGAAGCTCAGTAAAGACCTCTGTTCAGTAGGCAGCTGGGTCAAAAAAGCAAACAAGATATTGGAGTGCATGAGGAATGGGATGGAGAATAATACAGATGATATTATAATGCCTTTATATATATGCTCCTCTCTAATACAGTGTACAATACTGGTCACTTCATCTCAAAAAGCATATTGCAGAATTAGAAGCCGTTCACTCTGGTGAGAAAAATAAGACATGGAAAAGCTCTCATATGAAGAGACTGAAAAGACTGGAATTGTTTACCACAGAAAGGAGGTGAATAAATGGGACATGAAAACTCTATAAAATTATTATTAGTCTAGAGAACATAGATGGGGAGAGCAGAAGTTCCAAGTCTTGTAACAAAACAGCAAGGGAAAATTCAATGAATCTGAAAGGTGCAAAATTCAAAACGTTAAAATGAAATACTTTTTCACAAAATACATAGACAGACTATGGAACTCATTGCCATAGGATGTTGGTGAGGACAATAATGTAGCAAGATCCAAAGAGGGACTGAATTTATATGGATAAAAAGAATATTTAGATTAGCATTAAATAATGTAAAATTTGAAAAGATAAAACATGATACTTCAGGATCTAAGCCAATCTGTGATTGTTAGAGATAAAGATGGGGACAGATTAGGGCCCATAGCTATCTACTGACTGGGGGGTGGGAGTGGGAAGGTTTCTTGCACCTTCATCTGCAGAATCTTGTACCAGACACTGTCAGAGACATGATGCTTGACTACATGAATCACAGTTCTTATCCAGTATAGGAATTCCTGTGTAAATGATGTATTTAAAAAATAAATGACAATGAAAACAGATATTTTAATGTTCATAAAAAGGGACAAGATGGACAGCATCAGAAGCTGAAATGATTTGAACTGGTTGAAAAACCCACATCTTTTACCCCCCTCATGAAAATTTTAAATTTATTTTCATTTGAAATTGTGTCATTTTGGGAGGGAGAGGAAGAGAAATATTGAAATGAAACAAAATATTTAATTTCAATCCAAGTACAATTTTGAATTTGAAGTGAAATTTCCATTTAGGCAATATAATTTTTGTTGCATTTTGATTTTCAAAAATATTTTCAAATTAAAGACTTGAATTTTGTCTTATGTGCTTCTCTACCTTTTCCTCCCGAATATAACAGAATGAACGATACCTGCCTTATCCACACACACACACTTCCTGTTTCATTCTTTCCTTTTTCCATTCTGTAATTTTAAAGCTTCTACAGCTTTTGCTACTCTGTAACATTACCAAAGGAATAATCATAATAAAAAGAAAGTGAAGAAAAATTACTCTTAAGTATCACCCATCATTCATATAGTGATAAGACGGGGAGAGGAAGATGTGTGAAAACAAAAATCTGATGTTTTGTTTTCGAAAACAAATGAAACGAACATTTTAATTCAAAGCTACACAAACAAACATTTCATTTTGAAATGTCCCATCAAGAATTTAAATTAAAAAAATAAGACATTTTCCTGAGAAAAAAAATAATTTTTATGAAACCCCATTTTTTCTGAAGGATAATATTTTGATTGGAAACTTGCTATTTCTAAAAGCAATTCATGCTACTACGTAAGGTGCAGCAATACATGGTTCCTTGTGCTACCCAGCTAATATGAACCTTGACTGCATCACTTTAATGCACTAAAAATATATTGTCACAAGAAAATACACTGAACACCAACACATTCAGAGGGGCTAACTAATAGCAATTTTGGTTAAGCTGACTCAGATGCTTATTATTTTATCACTCGAACTATCCAGTTCCTCTCCCTCCATAATTTCTTCCTGTTTCCATTGGAGCAAATTGGACATTAAACAAGGACAGGGTCTTCAAGATAACTATTCTGACAGTGACCTGTGTTACTTCTTAGCTGAACCTATTTCTGGATTTCATCTTCTACTTTTCTCAATCTATAAATATCACAGGATTTATTTTTACTATGCACACCCACACCCTACATTAATATTTAGAGTAAAGTACAGAAAAAATCCTATAATTCTTACTTTTTCATGTATCAGAGGGGTAGCCGTGTTAGTCTGAATCTGTAAAAAGCAACAGAGGGTCCTGTGGCACCTTTGAGACTAACAGAAGTACTGGGAGCATAAGCTTTCATGGGTCAGAACCTCACTTCTTCAGATGCAAGTAATGGAAATCTCCAGAGGCAGGTATATATCAGTGTGGAGATAACGAGGTTAGTTCAATCAGGTGAGGTGCTCTGCTAGCAGTTGAGGTGTGAACACCAAGGGAGGAGAAACTGTTTCTGTAGTTGGATAGCCATTCACAGTCTTTGTTTAATCCTGATCTGATGGTGTCAAATTTGCAGATGAACTGAAGCTCAGCAGTTTCTCTTTGGAGTCTGGTCCTGAAGTTTTTTTGCTGTAAGATGGCTACCTTAACATCTGCTATTGTGTGGCCAGGGAGGTTGAAGTGTTCTCCTACAGGATTTTGTACATTGCCATTCCTGATATCTGACTTGTGTCCATTTATCCTCTTGCGTAGTGACTGTCCAGTTTGGCCAATGTACATAGCAGAGGGGCATTGCTGGCATATGATGGCATATATAACATTGGTGGACGTGCAGGTGAATGAGCCGGTGATGTTGTAGCTGATCTGGTTAGGTCCAGTGATGGTGTTGCTGGTGTAGATATGTGGGCAGAGTTGGCATCGAGGTTTGTTGCATGGGTTGGTTCCTGAGTTAGAGTTGTTATGGTGCGATGCGTGGTTGCTGGTGAGAATATGCTTAAGGTTGGCAGGTTGTCTGTGGGCGAGGACTGGCCTGCCTCCCAAGGTCTGTGAAAGTGAGGGATCATTGTCCAGGATGGGTTGTAGATCACTGATGATGTGTTGGAGAGGTTTAAGCTGAGGACTGTAGGTGATGGTCAGTGGAGTTCTGTTGGTTTCTCTTCTGGGCCTGTCTTGTAGCAGGAGTCTTCTGGGTACACGTCTGGCTCTGTTGATTTGTTTCTTTATTTCCTTGTGTGGGTATCGTAGTTTTGAGAATGCTTGGTGAAGATCTTGTAGGTGTTGGTCTCTGTCTGAGGGGTTGGAGCAGATGCGATTGTACCTCAGTGCTTGGCTGTAGACGATGGATCGTGTGGTGTGACCGGGGTGGAAGCTGGAGGCATGAAGGTAGGTGTAGCGGTCGGTGGGTTTTCGGTATAGGGTGGTGTTAATGTGGCCATCGCTTATTTGTACGGTGGTGTCCAGGAAGTGGACCTCCCGTGTAGATTGGTCCAGGCTGAGGTTGATGGTGGGGTGGAAGCTGTTGAAAGCATGGTGGAATTCTTCCAGGGCCTCCTTCCCATGGGTCCAGATGATGAAGATGTCATCAATATAGCGTAGGTAGAGAAGGGGCATGAGTGGACGAGAGCTGAGGAAGCGTTGTTGCAGGTCAGCCATAAAAATGTTGGCATATTGTGGGGCCATGCGGGTGCCCATAGCGGTGCCACTGGTCTGGAGGTATATATTGTCACCAAATTTGAAATAATTGTGCGTGAGGATAAAGTCACAGAGCTCAGCAATAAGTTGTGCTGTGTCATCATCAGGGATACTGTTAAAGCTAGAAATATAAAGTATAACTCTGAGGCACTATTGTAATTATGCAAAGTGTCGGCCATTGATGATGGTTTAGAATCTTGATGGCTCCCATTCACTAGGACAATTGGTTGTAAATGGCTCTGTTTATTCCCTGGGTACCTGTGGGCCAGCCCTGGAAGAATGAAGTCTCACAGGACATGTGACCATGTCACAGTATACTGGAATCCATCTTAAACCAGGTGCTTTTCCATTTAGAAGGAGGGGTAGGGATCCAGAGAGACAAAAGCTATACTCCCTGATCGAACTGGCCGTGTCAACACTGGTTCTCCACTTGTGAGGAAACTCTCTTCTCTTCATGTGTCAGTATAAAATGCCTGCATCTGAAGAAGTGGGTTTTTTACCCATGAAAGCTTATGCCCAAATAAATTTGTTAGTCTTTAAGGTGCTACCGGACTTCTTGCTGTTTTTGTTGCTACAGACTAACAGGGCTACCCCCGATAGTTGACACCATTGGAAACTGGGTGTCTGGTTGCTGAAGACAAGTAACCTGCTGAGCAGTTTTTGGTTAAAGTCTGCAGCTTTGGGGGTGTGGACCAGATCTGAGTCTGTGTTGCAGCAGGCTAGAGTGTCTGGCTCAACAAGGTGGGTTTTGGAGTCCCAGGCTGGCAGGGAGAACAGGCTCCAAGGTAACTACAGCACGTCAGGTGACAGTCCCAAGGGGGTCTCTGTGACGAACCCATCACAGCTGTAACTGTCCAAAGTATTGCTAGAGTAGCAGTGGACAATAAAGCATTGCTAAAAAAGGAAGGCTCTGAATGGAGGTGTTTACTAGAGTCATGACATTACTTTTGAAAATGCCCAGGAAACTGGATTACTTTAATTCCCTTTTATCAGGGCTTATAGCAAAGTCTCTGTCAATTGCACATTGGTCAGAATGCAGAAGCATGTTTGCTTACTGGTTTGAGCAATCAAGAGCATACTACGACCTCTGCATTCTTTACATCTCTTGCCTATAAATTCATGGAACAACCATTACCATAGGTCATCAGTGTGGATTCATCTGGACACTTTCTGTACCAAAAACCCAAGGGCTATACCACTTGACCTAAAGGAATAAATTATACATAGTTAACCTGTGAATTAAACTTAGAAGTATTTCTTTTATTAAGATCACTGCAAATCAGGCACTAGCAGTTATTAACATAACAAAATAGCAGCACATACAATTCAGACTCTCTCATATAGCATCTACATTTGATATCCCAGCCCAGACTTCCATTTCCTGGCCTGACAGAGTATGGATGCACTGAAGAAGCAACACATTCATCCTGTTATGAAACAGAGCTTCAATTCACTGGCATAAGTGAATTGAGAGTCTGTGAAAACAGTTCCCCACCAACTCCTTTACTATGGAAAGTCAGCACAACATAGGCCTTTGAGGACTTAGACGAAGCAGGGAAAAATCATTCATTAAGGTTCTATGACAAGCATAACTAGTAAAAAGAAAAATAAAAGTAACTCAGGCGTTTGCTCAAAATGACAACTGAAGTGGTCATGTAGCTTTTTACCTCTCTTGACCAGTTAACCCATAAGTGGCAGAATTACAGCAGCACTGAAGTGTTTATTAGGGGTTTTACTTAAATAACTTTTATGGAAGTTCTGCCAAGCTAAACAAAACAACAAGGTCTAATTCATGTCATTCTAGGACAGCTGCCAGGACAGCTGCAATGGGTAAAAGTTTGTGTTTGTTTGTTTTAAATAAAGATTGCTAGCACCCTTCTTATATTTCATTTATGCTTCAGCTGCATTTTCCTGAAGACGATGTAAAGTAACTACTCATTCACTCAATTTTTCAGCACCCCCAACTTCCAACTTGCAGTGCAGGCAGCTGTGAAGGAAGAACCTGAAATAATTCCAAGTTCTCCCATACAGAAACTGTTTGCCTAAAGCCAACACTGTATTTTAAAAAGTTGACAACTTGAGGAAAGAGGGACAACTCAGGCTGTGAAATTTAATTCCAGCAAGAAGCAGCTCTCTATCAAATAGGAAAAATTCGACTTGCAAAGCTGATTTCCTTCTTGTGATCTGAACCATCAATTCACTCATTAATGCCCTGAGGTATGCACTATACACCCTGCAAAGAGTTCCCTATGAACAGGCTGTGTATCACTCCCTGTGACTTTTTTTTTGAAGTTAATCTTTAAAGAGCATGGCCTTCAGCAGTCAAAGCAGCATGTCATGAAAGCATTACTCCAATATGTAGCCATGTACAGAGTATTGAAAATGCTCTTATCATATATAAACCTAAAAATATAAACAAAAATACAAAATAATTTATCCTGTTACCCTTAGTTTTCAACCAGAAAAAAGGGGAAATTTAAGGTATACAAAGCAGACTATGACAAGAAAACTAACTCTCCAGAAGGAAAGTGATTTTAAGGAAATGTGGTTATTCAGCTGCTTTCTTGGATAGCATACTTTGTGATGTAGCTTTCCTTAAAGCATATTCACATTGAAAGAAAAATTGCTGATCATTATTTGCCTCAGAGTTTTGAGGACCTGGTCAACAGGAAATACATGGTTTAGTCATGCTGCTTATGTTTTATATACCATGTGTATGTGTGTGTTTATGTATGTGTGTGTATATTGATTACTAGCAGACATTTACACTTCATTAAATTAGGGTTTTGCCCTTCCAAAAGACACTGTGGAGAACCTAGCACTTGGTGTTTGTTTATTTTATTTCTCACAGAGGCAGCTTCCAATAAGAAAAAAACCCACTGAAATGAAGCCTGGGATGTTCATTAACAGAGTTTGCATATTCTTGGAAAGACTTTGGTAATTAGGAATCCAAGTCACTAATTATCAACATAAAGGATGTACACAACAGGAGTTCAACCAGAATATGTTTCATCTGGGTGAGTTCCCTGCTCTGTGAAACTCAGAGCCAAACATGTTAAAGTATTAGTGTCATAGAATTTAAATGTGTCTGAAAAACTTCTAATTTTCCAGTTCACTGCAAATAAAGTAAATTTTCTTGTGAATCGGAAGGGGGACCCATACAAGGCCAAATTCACACAGGTGCTGAGTGCACTCAAATCCCATTGAAGATGAAGCTACTTGTAATTGAAATAGACTCAGACTTGAAGGTCAGAAGGGACCATTGTGATCATCTAGTCCAGGGGTGGCCAATCTGAGCCAGAATTTAACAATGTACATTGCCAAAGAGCCGCAGTAATATGTCAGCAGCCCCCCATATGCTCCCCCTCCCTGCTCCCAGTGCCTCCCAACCACTGGCAGTCCCACCAATCAGTGCCTCCCAGCACCTCCCGATCAGCTGTTTCGTGGCATGCAAGAGGCTGGGGGGGGGGGAGAAGCGAAGGCATGACAGGCTCAGGGGAAGGGGCGGGAAGGGATAGAGTGGGGGCAGGACCTGTGGCAGAGCCAGGGGTTGAGCAGTGAGCACCCCCGGTAATTGGAAAATTAGCACCTGTAGCTCTAGCCCTGGAGTAGGTGCCTATACAAGGAGCCGCATATTAACTTCTGAAGAGCCGCATGTGGCTCTGGATCTAATCTGTCCACCCTGATCTAATCTGAGCTCCTGCACATGGCAAGCCATAGAACCTCACCCACCCACCCCTGAAATAGATCCCTAACCTCTGGCTGAAACTTCAAGTTACAGATAATTCACCATTTACACTAGTTGAAACCTGCAAGTGCCCCATGCTGCAGAAGAAGGTGAAAATCCCCAGGGTCTCTGCCAATCTGACCTGCGGGAAAACTCCTTCCTCACCCCAAATATGGTGATCAGGTAGACCCTGAGCATGTGGGCAAGACCCACCAGAATTAAAGTCCTAAGCCAATGTTGACAACTTGGTCATGTTTGAGCCCCGTATGAGATACAGGAGTTTCAGAAATGAGCCAACAATAAGAAAAGATTAGGAAAGCTTCATTATCAACAGGTTTATAAAAGGAAAAGTTCACTGCATCTGTCTATTAAGCTCCTGGGAAACGTTCACGATTTCGTCGATCCTTTTGAAATACAACTTTGAATGATAAAGAAAAACAAGCTACCCTTCCCCAACTTCCCTTGAATCACAGTTCTAAGATTTGGCAATTAGGTTATATCTTTCTCTAATATCTTATATCAAAAATAGCTTTCACCTTTTCTAAATACCACTCTGCTTTTTTTTTTTTTAATAAAATCTTTGTGAAGCAGACACCACAAAGTTTTGGAAATGTTCAATATGACTTTTCAAGCCAATTATCATTATTCTGTAAGTACAGATATTAAAACAGTTAACCATAAACTATCTTTAATAAAAGTCATAAATATCCATCAGTGAAATAAGTGATAGAGTAGAAGTGCTTTTGCTGTGCTAACAAATACTCAGCAGGTTAATTTGACATGGCCTTCACTTACAATATATTAGATGTTCTCAGAAATCATCTAACTTTGTGGGCAATAGAATCAATCCCCCTAAGAGTTCCTTTAGACTTAATCCTTTAGTTTCAATAAGTCTTCTGTGTTTTTCTTTCTGTTCTCTCCCCCAATGCATGGATAACTTTAGGGACACTCAAACTGAGTAAAACTTAATGCTAGTGCAGCCGCATTAGTGGTATCAATGGTGAGAGCGCTAGAGCAGACAAAATTTCCATGATCACTGTCAGACTGAATGCTCATCAGCTGACCCCGCTCATAGGAGGTCTAACCAACATGGTGTTAAAAATGCAACAACTGTGGTAGCCTTGTTTACACTAGCACGCCCACTATTGACACCAAATGAATCACTGAACTATTACTAACAGTGAATTCCCCCACTCCCAACCCAGGAAACCCTAATGTACACAAGGCCCTAATATAAGAGAGAGACTGTTTCCTCTCAATATTATTGCAACAAATGAGGCAGGGTCCTTCAGACAGACTCCTTGCACTATACAACCCAGGTTCATCCCAGAGCAGTTCTGTCCTGTGCACTGAATGAACCAAGGGTCCTGTGTAAAATATAATATGGAATCATGAAATTAAATACTGTGTCATTCTGTATATGCACAAGGGGACCAAATTAAGGTTGCATGGACTATTAAAATAATAAAGCACTTTACATATTTATCATTAATGGCAATAAAATACACATGGTGTTTGCACAGTTCCATATTTCACCACTCACTGCCATGCTGACCAATATACTGAAAGTAATCAGTATTCAAACACAACATTTTTATGCAATTTCAGTTTTATTACAACTTCTAAATTTTTTTTTAGATTGTGTAACAGAAAACCCATAGCTAGAAGGACTCCGCTATAATTTCTTGCTTTTTATAGAAGATAAATATTCAGGAACTCATAGCCCTCAATTTGTAAGAAGATGAAAATGAGCTGTAATTTTGTCTTATTTTAATGTAACCCTTTTGAGCAAAGTAAATAATTTCCCTTTGACACGAAACTATGTAACTTACCACAACACAAACCCAAAAAAGCACATCAGGAGCTTACCAAAACGCAGTCTGCTTTCTTTACAGCTCCTCCTGTGACCCTTCTCTGGAATGATGTCTCCGTACTCAGATGGAAATCAGTTATCAAAGGCAGACATTGCCATGACAACCGGGGCACTAGTGACTCACCCTAAATATGCAAATGGAACTGGAGGGACAGAGTGATGACTGGCTTATTATCCCTGATGTCACCATGTTACTGCTCAGGTAGCAAGCAGCAGGGATCATTCCACACATTAGTTGGTGGCTGAAATTTGGTTCAAATTCTGTGGTACGTTTATAAAAAAGGTAAGGCACTGAGGTACCGACGTTGTAAAACAGAAAATTATGACACAACCTTAATTATGGTCATTGCTTCTGCAAGACCATAATAAACCATTTCCCTATTGACCACAAACTCCTCCGTCTCCTCCCTCTCACAAAACTCACCTTCCACCAAATGTTCAGCTCTTCTCCTCAAGAAACCTCTACTCCAATCTTTCCTCTGCCTTTTCCCAAACTCACCTCACAACCAAACCTCTCGTTCTGTCTTCCCCAGACTGCCACTTCCCTAGTCGTTTCCTTCCAGCCCCCAATTGTACAAGCTCCTTTAACCTTTCTCCAAATTTCCCTTGTAGCTTCCCATGGTTCTTATATCCAGAGAGCTAATCACTTGTGCCTGTGCTCCTAACCCCAATATGTTTGTTGCCCATAGTCATCTTCTCTTTGTGTGACACACACACCTGTAGCTGTTCCCCCACAGTCTGGTCCCCCTCCCCATCTATTTATTTTCTTAAATCCTTTTGTATCATCCTTATTTTGTTGTTTACAACTTTAGAAAGGAGTTGTGTGGATCTGTTGCATTTTAAGCCTAGCCTGTTTTGATTAATACTTAATTTTGAATATTATTGTCTGGTTATGCTTATGCTTAACCCTATGTCTATTGTAACTTTGCCCTTAGTAATACCCTTTCCACAGTTTTGAGCACTCATCTTTTTTTTTTTAATTTAATCATTGAGACTCCCCTAATCCTTCCGCCCATTCTTTCCTGACAATGACTTCCTTCTTTCCCTACTCTCCTTGCCTTGTGTCTGCAGAAATAATAATGATCAGTTAAGATAAGAATTAGCCCAGTTTGAATAATTTCTGACCACATCAGGTAGCTATTGAACAATCATCTGAGTTTGTCAGCTGTCACAGGCTACTTGGCTTGGACAAGCCTACCCCATACTGCTCCCATGTGATCCTCCTGTGGGAAAGACGCTTTTATAGACCCTCCTTGAGACACAATTAGCAGAGCACCTGCTCCATGTGGCTGATAGTGGAAGAGGCCACTGGATCCTGGGACCCCAGATCACCTACCCATCGGGGCCTACACTATTTGCCTAAATCCATAGTGTGGGGAATGCAAGGGCTGAGTCATCATTCCCCTGTACCCTGCAGAGTATTTTTTCCTGGTTGGAGATCCAAAAAGAGAAGGAGGAAGTGACTGGATGGGGGACCACAGCCTGGGGACACATGGCTCCCCATCTGGCCACATGGAGATTTCATGGAATATGTTGGATTGTTTCTACTTTCTAAAGAGTATCCTGGGAACCATAACTAAAGAATCAAGGTACCTCGCATCAGAAAGTAGAAGAGACTGACCTGCTAGGAATTTATCAGGTTTGCGGTTGGCCCACCCTTCTTTTAGCCCAGCTCCAGAATGAAATAGGTGAAGAATCCTATGAGGATATATCCTCAGAGATTTCCTCCTTGAGCATCCTCCTGTAAGGTTACTGAGGGAAGGGATGATCCAGGCCCAGTGCTGGCAAAGGGATGACAGAACTAAAGAGAAGAGATTGGTGTCCCTGATACTGCTCTTCTGGTATTATCTGAAAATCATTTTTGCTTGAGGTATGGTTACTAGCTAGCAGTTGTGATCTTTTCCCTATGTTTTTATTCTTCTCCCCTTCCTTCCTTGTTTAATGACCAATTGTGTCCTATAGTTAGTTATTCTTAAATGACTATTAGTCTCTGTTCCCCTTTCTCCTTCTTACAGCAGTACTGTAACCGTAGCCTGTGCCAAAAGCAAATAAAGAGTAAAGTTTAGTCTGTTTTACAAAGAACATTTTTTCTTCATTTCCCTTTCTCTTTTTTCAATCTTACATTTGAGAGTCTTACACTTCTACACCCCATCCACAAAAGAAAATAGACAAATATTTTTTGTTTGTGAAGAATAAGCATAAACATAAAATGTAGTAGAGGAAAAAACAACATGGGCTATAGCCAGGGGTGACCCATCTATATAGGCAAACTAGGCGGTCACCTAGGGTGCCAAGTGAAATGGGGCACCAAATTCGAGGAATAAAATCAAATAAAAAAAAAAAAATAAAAAAATGAAAAAAGATGAAAAAAATACAAAGAAAATAACAAAGATTGACATCACACCCCAAGCGGGTAACCGTAAGGAAGGGGATTACTTTCCAAACAACCGGTGTGGGGTTATAATGTCGAAAAAGGTCATTTTGTTTCCAAGTAAACACTGTAACTAACTGTTTTAATAGGTAAGTGAGTGTATGTTACAAATCATTGAACCTTTAAGCATGAAAAGACATGTTGGGATGGCTGCAATGTGGTTTAAATCACCAACCATGTGGTGTATCAACCATCCTTAACGCTATAATGCTTGCAGTTGGGAGCACAGTACATAACAATATTCCAATGCCCCATGGCAGAAAGAGGAAAAATAAAACCCTCAAGAGCTGAGTATCGTAAACAAAAGGTTGAGAAGGAAAAGGACCAAGCAAAAGAGCAGGGATCCTTCCTGAAATATCTTCTCTTTCATCCAAATAAAGATGGAAGCAGTTCACAGCATCCAGTTGAAGACATTTTACTTAGAGAGTAGGTTAGCTCACATCTGCATGGAAGCAGTTTGGAACACCAAGATGAAGGTATAATACTTCGAGATGAGGGTAGCTCACTCAACAAAAAAGCAGTTTGGAAACTCATGATGATGGAAACTTACTTCTAGATGAAAGCAGCTCACAGCATCAGACGGATATGGAAGTGGAGAAAATTTATTCACCTTCAGAGAAACATGCAGAAATTGAAGTAAATGAAGTAGAAGGAAGAAAGTATGAGGAAGTTACAAACAAGTTACAGTATGGGGACCCAGCTTCATGGCCCAGATGTGATGACAGTGTGCGGCAAATTCTCGTGGAACATGGACCCGAACAAGTTCATGAATTTCCCTTCCCTAAGGAGGGAAATCAAAGAAAATTCTCTGCTCAGCATTACAAGACGAAACTCATTAATGGGGAAGAAATTAATTGAAACTGGTTACAATGTTCAATGTTGAAGGACTCTGTGTTTTGCTTTTCTGCAAGTTGATTAGAAATCAAGCAATTGGTACATCACTTACTGAAAATGGTTCGAAGGACTGGAAAAACATATCTTCAATTCTCTCTTCACATTAAAGAAGTGGAATAGAATGTTTTCAAAATTGGAAAGAACTTGAATTACGATTGAAAAAAGGAAAAACTATCGAAGAAAATTTACGTGTGATCTAGGAAAAACAAGAATATTGGCAACAAACATTGTCTGATTGCTTTAGTGAGAGTTCTTGGTGGGAAAAGTTTAGCATTCCACGGCCGCAGTAGAAATGAAAAATTATACACTCCAGATAATGGAAACTTTTTAGAATTTGTTGAATACCTAGCTTTGTTTGATCCAGTCCTGAAGGAGCATCTACATATAATAACTGATCATGAAACACGGGTTTATTACTTAGGAAAAAATATGCAGAATGAACTGATTCCAATTCTAGCAAATGCAATTAAAAAGAAAATTGTAGAAGCTGCCCATTGTGCAAAATACATTTCAATAATACTGGACTGTACACCAGATGTGAGTAATGTTAAACAAATGATGATGATCATTCGTTTTGTGGATATGGAAAAGTCTGCAGATGAAGATAACGTTGAAGTGCGCATAAAGGAACATTTTTTGCGTTTCGTACTACTGAAGGAGACGACTGGAGCATTTATGACTGAAACTATTCTACAGGAGCTTGAAACAATGTCATTATGTGTTGAAAACTTACGTGGCCAAGGCTATGACAATGGGAGTAATATGAAAGGTAAAGACAATGGTGTGCAAAGGAGAATGATGGAAATCAATCCTAGGGCCATTTTTTGTTCCTTGCAGTGCGCATTCTCTGAATTTGGTTGTCAATGATGCTGCTAGATGCTGTTTGGAGGCAAGCAGTTTCTTTGACCTGGTGCAATGTGTTTATGTATTTTTCTCAGGCTCAACAGATTCTGACTCGCCATGTGAATTCTCTAACTGTAAAATCACTTAGTCAGACAAGATGGGAGAGTCGCACTGATGCTTTGAAGCCTCTTCGCTATGAACTTGGAAACATTTATGAAGCCCCAACTAAAATTTCTGATGATACTACCTTTACTGGATCATCTGTCAATTCAGCTCGTTCAGATGCAGAAGCTCCTGCATATGGTCTTACCAAGTTCAAGTTTGTGACTTCACTCATTTTGTGGTATAATATCCTTTTCGAGATTAACCTCACTAGTAAGCAGCTTCAGGAAAAGAACTTGAACATACATTCTGCTATTCAAAAACTGCAGCAAACTAAAAATATTCTGGAGGAATTCAGAAGTGATGAAGGGTTTGAAAGAACACTGATAGATTCTCTCGAGCTTGCTGAAGAAATAGTCTTTCCGACACAGCCAGTTTGCATTCAGCAAAAGAAACTGCACCTTTTATATGAAGGATGAGACACACCCATTCAGAACCCAAAACAAAGGTTCAAAGTGAATTTTTACTTCACAGTCCTTGATACTGCTATTCATTCGGTTGATGAAAGATTTCAACAGATGCAGCAGCTAGAGTCAGTATTTGGCTTTTTATAGGATATCCACAGCTTGCAAAAGCAAACAGCAAAACAGATAAGAGAATTTTGTATAAAATTGGAGTCAGCATTGACTCATGAAAATTCAAGACATTGATGCTACAGATTTGTGTAGTGAGCTTCAGGCTTTTTCAAGATGACTTAAGAAACATTCCATTCCTGAAGAAGTACTGAAGTTTTTTGTGTGAAAATAAACTCACAAACAGCTTTCCAAACATTTTTATATCTCTACGCATTCTTTTAACTTTGCCAGTTTCCATAGCTAGTGGGGAATGTAGCTTCTCAAAGTTAAAATTGATAAAAACATATTTGCTTTCAACAATGGTGCAAGAGACTTGTTGGACATGCCACAATGTCAATAGAGCATCAAATAGCTGGAAAACTGGATCTAAAGAACTAGTGACTGAATTTTCAAACTTAAAGCAGGAAAAGTCATGTTTAAGAGCACAGAGTGTTTTTTATTCGGAGTGTTTTGTAAATACAGGTTAAAGTTCATTGAAGAGTTTTCTTATTTCTTTCTATATTGGATGTGGTGGTAACGGCAGTTAAAGCAGCAGAGCGTAATGGATGATTTTGGATTTGTAATAATAAAAATTATAATTAACATTTTAATGACTTTTTATTTGAAATTGGACTGAAATATCATCTAGCTGTCGTGTACAAATCTATTCTGAAAATTTCGTGTCTCTATTTTATCTGATCTTAGAAACATTGGTTAGACAGATGGACGGACGGAAACCGAATAATTAAGCCTCTGTTTAAAAAAAAATGCTTAAAAATATTAAAAGGAAAAAAGAGGCAAAATGTTTCCCAGTTTACCAAAACCCTCAGCCTAGATATGCCCTTGGGGTTTGGGGGCACTGATTGCATGGTTCGCCTAGGGTGCCAATTGCTGGCAGCTAGTCTAGGGCCACCCCTGGCTATAACCTTTCATAAAATGTATGAATACACAATATGAGGTCATTAGAGAGTCATAGTTATGATGCTATGATCTCTTGAATGATCTTTTACATTCTGGATATAGGGTAAATTAACTCAGGCAAAATGTTCAGCTAACCTATTGTAAATGGGCAGAATTTGCACAGACACCTGTTTTCATGTACAAATTCTGCATCTGTGAATATAGATCGAGCATTTGGATATGCAATTGCCACTTTTTGTGGACAAATGTGGAATTAGTTCATACAAATAAGTCAAACCCACAAGTTTATCTGGAGAGGCTAAGAGATCATTCTGAAAATATAGCAGCAGGTTAATCATAAGTATTAGAGTTCAGTTTAAACCACACCCATGGAACTGAACACTTCCAAACTCCAAATCTTGATCTTAAGCCAAACATTGTAAATGGCCCCTTTTTTTCCAGAATGGGCCTAAACAAACCCCAGACTAAACTGTCCTGAACTTTGGGGTGTTAAAATTCCTGACCTTATATCTGTATTGTGCAGCTTGAATCCATTTCAAATTATAGTACTGTCAAATAGTATACAACAAAAATCTACGAGAGGAGATTGAACCATGACATTTAAACCAGACTCTTATTTTTTTCATGGGTTATAGGTTGTTTGGATATTACCGTATTTTCCGGCGTATAAGACGACTGGGCGTATAAGACGACCCCCAACTTTTCCAGTTAAAATATAGAGTTTGGGATATACTCGCCGTATAAGACTACCCCTCTTCCAACGCACACCAAAAAAAAATTAAAAAAAACATCAGATTTGATTTCAATATGGTAATTTTAATTCAAATGCTTATGACATGCAGGTACTTAGCAGGAAAACTGTCACTTATAAACATAAGGCTGTTTGTCATCAAACATGTAAACATAAAACAGTGCAAGTGGATTAAACTTTTCCTAATTCACTCTAAAGCTGAAAGGAAGGATAAGACAATAAACCCATGGGAGCTGCCATGCTGTTTGTTTTCTAAGCTGTCAACCAAACTGGAACTGATGATGATAGGAGGAAGATAACAAACAAGAGAGAGAGAGCAAGTGCCGGGCAAGTCCCTGGCGAGTTAGCAACGCCCATCATAACTGCAAGCTACGGTATTTTTACAGGTTTTGCTGGCGTGACAGTTTCCCTTTAAAAGCTTTCAAAATCCTCCTGTTCGTCATCTGATATCATAAGTACATCAATGACATCTTGTGATACATTTGTAAGGCAGTCATCGTATGGATCGAATTCCGTATCAGATGGTGTGGTCTCAGCTTCGGCTTCCTCTTCATCTTGCCACAAGTAGTCGTCCTCCATACCATCTAATGAATTTGATATGCCACACTTCTTGAAAGACTTGATTACTGTTTCTGCATCAATATCATTCCAGGCTTTTATGACAAACTTGCACAAAACATCCAACTGTGGAGCACGCATGTTTCCTCCTTTTGTGAATGAATTTTCGCCGCTAACCATCCATTCATTCCACTGTTCTTGAATGCGATCTTTAAATGGCTTGTTTAGGCATACATCCAGTGGCTGTACCAACGATGTCAATCCTGCAGGAATAACTGCCGCATCTGTGTTTAGTCTTGCAAGCATTTGCTTGGTGCTGGGAGTTAAATGAGCCCTGAACATATCCCACACCAGTAGACTACATTTTTGAATAAGTCCACCTGGTCGCCTGCTCCATACATTATCAAGCCATAGCTTTACCCCTTCTTCATCCATCCAGTCTTTTTCATTCACATGTACAAAACAACCAACAGGGAACTTGAATTTCGGCATTGTTTTTCTTTTAAAAATAATCATTGGTCTCAGTTTGGCGCCATCAGCTGTGCATCCTAGTACCACTGTAAAACTGGACTTCTCATGTCCTGTTGTTTTAATTAAAATTGTTTTTTCACCTTTTTGATGGACAGTTTTATTTCCAACCATATCAAAAGTCATTGGAGTTTCATCCATATTTCCAATACTACTAAATGCATAGCCATGTTTAGTGCGCTGTTGTATTACGTATCGATGGAAACTATTTACTTTGCTATCAAGATCTGCAGGTAATTTTGGGGCAATTTTCATCTTTTGCCTCAGTACCATATTATGCCTTCCCATGAATCTAGTACACCAGGATACAGTGGCCTTAAATCTGTTGCTGTGATCTGGGTTAGATTTGGCCCACTGAAGTGCAAACAAATGTATTTTATTTCATGTCACTACATAACCGTTTTGGCGATGCTCATTCACCATGTCTGCTACATGTTTTTCGAGTTCTGGCCAATGTGGAGTGCCTCTTCTTAATGCACACTTACCCCTTGGCATATTCTTTAATGCTTTTTCATTTGCTTTCCAGTCCCGAACCATCTTTTCTGTTACTCCATATTGTCTTGCAGCAGCGCAGTTATTATGTTCCATGGCAAAGTTTACAACTTTAAGTTTGAAACTGGCTTCATATTTCTTTCTTCTTGCTGGTGGAGCCATGATGGGGTTTTGACTGTTGGACATTTGTATACTGTACTGTATGTACTGGTGCTATACTGTATGAACAGGTACAGATACTGGTGCTGTACTGTATGTGGTACCCAGTATACAACAACCAGCCAATCACGGCAAGCGATGTACCTTACCGGCGATTGGCTGGTTGTTGTATACAAAGCCTGCTTGGATTGGTCAGCTCTCCCTGCCTGCCCAGCCCTCCCTGTCTCCAAGACTATCAGAGCGGTAGTGCAAACACGCCTCTTTCACCCGTCTGGCCCGCCCTTGTATCCTATTACCTCCTTCTCTGCCTCTCAGATCTCGCACATGCGCGCCTGCGCCGCTTCACTGCAGTCCTCAGGAGCGAGATCTGAGAGGCAGAGAAGGAGGTACGGTAATAGGATACAAGGGCAGGCCAGACGGGTGAAAGAGGCGTGTTTTTCTGGGCACAGCGCCGCTCTCTTTTTTCCATACCCCGGGCGTCCCAGACGCCTGCAGCTTGCTCCGCCCTTCACTTACACCTTCCCGGTGAGGCGCCCCCTCACCTCGTCATCGGGTGGGGATGCGGCCGCGGCCGTTTTTGAGTTCACCCCACCATATGCGGCGACCGCAGATTCTCCAGTCCGGCTTGGAAGTTTCAGCACCCGCCCTATAAGACGACACCCGGCGTATAAGACGACCCCCGACTTTTGAGAAGATTTTCCTGGGTTAAAAAGTAGTCTTATACGCCAGAAAATACAGTAGTTTGTATTTGGATCTCCCTTAAAAATGAGTATAATGGCTACCTAAACTGTCATACCTATTGCCCTCTGCGTGCAAAATCCTGGTTTTCAATGAAGTCACATTTATCTACGTGACTAGCTACCAATTTCACATTAAGCGGACATTTGCAGATTCTTCTCTATATTATATTGTAGTATCTGTACATTTATCTAAGTGATAGTATTCAGCTGGCTGGGAATACATGAAGAGATATGTTACCCCTCACACTGCCACTAAAATACAAGGTCGTCACAGTAATGGCATTTAATCGACAGCACAGGCACCATTTATTATGACCATACTCCAGTTAGCCAAACATTATCGCTATTCTGTTACAGAGAAAAAAAAAACGGGTGTATCTGTGTGTAGCTTATTTTGTAGTAATTGAAACTATAGTGTGGTGTTCTGAAGAGGAACTGGTAATGCTTGTTGCTTGGCTGTTCAGGATTTAAAGTAATTCAAGGCGTTTTATGATTAAGGTTCAGAATTGAGCATGCACAGGTCTTTCTTACTTTCCTGGACACAAAGAAAAGCTTTGTGTAGCTCAAAAGCTGGTCTCTCTCTCTCTCTCTCACCTACCAACCGACATTGGTCCAATAAAAGATATTACTTCACCCACCTGGTTTCTCTACAGGTTTTACTTTTTCATTTTTAATGAGATAGTGAAGTTACTGATAACTGTTTCATGGATGTTTCCCTCTATTTATTTTGGGTGTGGAGGGGAAACAGTCTTATTTTGTTGTGTTTTCTTTTTTCAAAACTTAAACTCGGGTCTTTAGAACTGGAAGCTTCAGACATTAACCTATTGTTCCATCTGCCCTCTGTAGGTGAACATGTTTGACTTTTATATATTGTTGTAGCCATGTTGATCCCAGGATATGAGAGACACAAGGTGGGTAAAGTAATATCTTTTATTGGACCAATTTCTGTTGGTGACAGAGACAAGCTTTCGAGCTTACAAAGAGCTCTTCTTCAGGTCTGGGCAAGCTCGAGAGCTTTTTTCTCTCATGAACAGAATTTGGTCCAATAAAAGATTACCTCAACTACCTTGTTTCATTACTTTTTATGAAGTATATTGCAGATTTACTTTACAGATTTACATAAAATTAGTATGTATAGAATTAATCTGGGCTAAATCAGGGTGGACTGCATACTGACTGCAGACATTAGCATTAATGCAATATTAAAGCTCAGAAATAAAGAACTCAGTGTCAAATTTCAAAAGTTGTTTTCTACTGCATACTGCCTTATATGCATCACAGAGCCAGTGTATTATAACAAACAACAGGGGTACTTTAAAGCATTTAGTTAACTAGTAAAATAGGAACAGATACATGACATATATTGTATGTGGCAGAGTTAATGCTGTAACAGACATTTTCATTGTAGTAGTTTCTCAAATTTTGGAGAACTTCATTCAATAACCAGAAAATTGCAATACCTGTCACAAAAATTATCTACCCAGAATGTAAATATAGAATATTTCACCTAAGGAAGGAAGAGGATGAGTCAGAGATAGAATCGAGTTAGTGGAATAGAGGACAAAGGAACAAACAACTGGTGATCCAAGAGCTATAAGTGATATGCCCATGTCAGAGCTATGAGGATGGCATGGTCCCTATCTTATTTCATCCTTCTGAAAACCACAGAAGTTAGTGGGAAAGTACAAATAAACCTAATCCATAAAGGAATCATCAGGTATCCTGGGTCTCTTCTGGCCCTTGTATAGTACACAGAGGGCATTTTGCAATGACTATAAAGAAAAGAACATTGAAAGTGTAACTGAAAATGTTCTCTCTCCTGAAGTGTCCGAAGAACACTCATATGAGTTATAATATCTGTGACTCAGGTGGCCTGCAAAATAATTCCATTTCCCCACCAATCAGAGGGGAGACTTGAAGGATGCAGACTGATTTTCCAATGCAACTTGTCTCAAGCCTGACCCCACGTGCCACTGCACGTCTGTCTATGGAAGCGAGTGGGCAAGATCATCCCAATCTGCCTGAAGCAGTACAATCAGCGGAAGATATTACACTACTCCAAGAAGACTGATTAAGAGGTTGCTGTCAGGAATCTACAGTCATATTGATTGCAACACATGACCTTCAACACTGAAGACAGATGAATGAGGCAGCTTCGCCTTCAACTCTTAAATCCAAAAGGTACATCTGAATGTGTGGTGCTCAGTCTTTATGAGTCAGAGTTAGACACTTGTACTCAGAGTTGTTTAGAAACAACTGCCATGTTTTTCCTATTTTGAGGCTAGCAGAAAACATAACTGAGGATTTGCTAAAGTCTGATTCCACACACAGATCCATGTGCCTCGACTTTCTAGTCAGCTGCAGATTTAATGGTATTTTGGAGTCTGAAACATAGTGGTGCTATTTTGAACAGTCCAAAGCAAAGGAATGGCTCAGAACTTCTAACTACTATCAACGTCATTATTATTTTTATATTACATTAATAACTATAGAAAACTAATGAAAGTGATAGAGGAAAATATGAGAGTTGATGGACAGAGAATGAATTCAAATCATGCTGTTTCTGGCAACTGGAAGTGAACTTGGGTTAACTGACATTCAAGCTTAAAGATGGGGGGATCCCCACTAATGGATATATGCAGAGGCAAGCCAGAAGTTTACCCACAGTATACAGGTGATATACCAAAACTTAAACAGTCAGAATTTGTATGTATATTGCCTTTCAAAATAATGAAATTTAATCTCATGTATTGTTTTACACAACTGGAATGAATCATGGAGTTAGAAAAGTTCTTGGCTAATACTGTGCAACTATGAGAGCTCCAGAGCCTGGGAGAGAACTGGGGACATACAGGGTCATATCTTGAGCTGGTATAAACAGCTGAGCTGCACCAAAATTAGTGGAATCACACCAATTTACACCAACTGAGGATTTGACCCTCAGTGGTGATGTACCTAACAGCCAGCATGATACTACAGCAACTCCTGCTGATTAATAAACGACTTTAAGTAACTGCAACTCCATAGGGTGCTGCTTTAGTGTCTACTTTCTATCTCACCGCCAGCTGAGTAGAATGTTAACAGCTTTTAAAGGGAGATGGAAATTAGTACTGGAATGGTGAGGAAATCAGCAGAGGTTGAACTCACATTAAGGTAGAAACTCAGAATTAAGCAAGCAAGAACTGATACATTCAGGTACCTGAAACAGCATAAGGAAAGAAACAGACCATTAAGGAAAAGAAGCAAACAAGGGGAGCAAAAAATGTAAGTAACAAACAAATAGTAAAGTGACACCTTCTGCTTTTAGAACAACTTTAATTTACTTCAACTTGCGTTCATGTATCTGAAAGACTACACAGTTCTGGCTACTTAATGAACATCAACACTCTAGGTGGTTTTAGTCTTGGAAAATTAAGCTAGAAATGAAATTAAAAGAAATGCAAATAGCAGAATGACATATTTCAATTGATTTTTGAAAGAAACATGATGGTAAGTGTCCTCCGAGAGATATCTTTTAAGTAAATCAAAATTAAATAACATGATAAAATGTGAATGAATACATTATCATATATTAAATTAATCTACACAGAACATCCTAATTAGAATACAAAATATAAGCAGCATTTTAAAGGTAATCTATAACTGATTTGCTGTATGATTGTTAAATATTAACTGATCAAAAATTCCTCAGCAAGTTTGAGGCCTTACTAAGTATATAATTATGTATTTATTGCTGAAGAAATTTCACATTAAACATAGTAAAGGCAACTAGATTAATATCTTTATATTACATTTCAATAAGTGTTTTTAATGATCAATCTATATTGAATTATAATTTAGGAGCCATCTTTTCAAATAATTATTTGCTGCTTAGCAAAGATATTTAATTTAATGTATTTCAAATGAGGGTATTTGTGGACAATCCTAATATGGTATAAAGTGGAAACAGTGGATTTGGTGTGGGTTTTTTTATGACTGATTTCAGTTCCCTTCATAGACTGTTTGTTGTTTTACAAATTCATCTCAGAAGATATCCTGTGAGCAGAAGTGCATTATTTCCAGCTAATGAATCATTATAGCATCTTTCCAGTTAACTCTGAATCAATCAAACTTGTAGATTCAAAATGCAGTCTTTGAATCCATTATAATTAAAATGAGATGATTTGTTGTTTGTTAATCCCTCATAGGAATTCACTGCTGGTACTGTAAACTTTGGGCCAGATTGTGAACCCCTTATTCATGTTGGTGAGCACCTACTCACACAGGAAGTCATATTTACTTAAACAAGACTGCTCGTAGGAGTAGCTGCTTGCTACTATAAGAAGTTCATGACCTAGCCTTATTTTTTTGACATATTAAAAACTATTCTGACTAAGAAATGTGTGTTGTCTGATGGACTATAATTTCAGTCTTTGAGAAAACATCACACATAACCAACTGCATTTTATATTCTATGCTAAATACAGGAAATAAATATTACACTGTACCATAAATATGGTCATTTATGGAGAATATCATGAAGAAACAGGACATGAAGAAACTAATTCAAAAAGGAATTTTTTTTTGTTTCATACATACAAAACTCAACTGTCTATCAGACTGAATTTCTTTTAAGAATAGGCATTTTGTTAAGTAGCACTGTGGCTTGATGTACTAACATATTACTTCTAGAAATTTTGGTTCAAATCTTGATTTTGACAAATGAAAGATACTTATCCAGTTACTAGTGAATTCAGGGGCATATTGTCAATATTGAGGCCCTGTGCTATTCTATTTGTTATTATTAAAAAAAAAAAAAAAAGACGGGTATCTTCAACAATATTTCAAATGGACCAAAGCAACTACTGATCTGATCTCATTTTGATGATTTAAAGCAAAGGCATTTAAAAAAAATTATCTGAGTATAAAAAATATCTTCCTAGAGTGTTTCATTTTAGATTCATGTTTTTCCCCCTCAGCCAACATTGTTCCTCTCTCAACCAAAATAAGTGACTCAAATATTTTTGAAACAATTTGTTAAAAAAAAAAAGTAAATTAAAATTATCCAAGCCATTGAGGAATCCAGATGTCCAATTAAAGTTAATGAAAACTGGGCATCAAAAAAGTGTAATTTAGTTGTCTGAACAGAGTACTACAAGCTAGGATCTCTGGAGTTTTAGTTCCCATTTTGGCACTGATTTTGCTGTGACCTTGGACCAGATATTTAACCTATTTGCCATACTTTCTCCATCTGTAAAATGGAAATAATACTCCTAGGAGAATTCTGCGTCACTGCACATGCACAGAATTTATTTCCCTCTCAGATTTCTTTGCTTCCTTGCAGAAACATGACTTTCTGATGGGGAAGCAAAGGGAAGCCACAAGAGCGGTCATGTGACCCTCCCCTGCAGTATGTTTCGGGTGCCCAGGGCAGCCAGCAGACAGGTAAATCACTGTGGGGCAGGAGGCAGGACTGGCAAAGACCCAGCTGGTGGCTTCTACCATGTGCCAGGCTCAGCTGCTAGTCACAGCTAGGCTGGGGAGAACAGGACTTATTCTTCTCCTGCACAGCATCCAGGGCCGGGTCAGCCCTATCCCCAGATTTCTCCCCCAGCTGCAGGAAGCTCTGCAAACTTCCCTCCTCTCCCGCTTCCTGCATCCATCGCTCCTCAGCTGCAGGGGGAGTGATTCCTGTACTGGAAGCTGCTCCCCCATCTGCCCAACCCCTGTGCATCCAGACCCCCCTAATACCCAGACCCTCCCACCGAGCCTCAACCCCCGTACTCAGAACCCTCCCCCCGCGATGAGCTCCACTCTCCCTGCACCTGGACCACCCAGATGAGCCACCCACATAGTACAGAAACAGAGAGCCAGATAGCAAGAAGTCTTCTTCTACTTGTCTGCAAGAGACATTTGTTAGTTTTACACTAAAAACTATAAACCTGGTTCTGCCAGAGGTGCCATCTCTGAAAATAGTAATTCCAGGGTTTGATAAAATCCTTTTTGCTAATGTTTCAATCCTTGCTTATTCTTCCCCATTCTAAAAACTGTTCATCCTCATGTATGAGGAAAGACATGTTTTGAGCAAAACCAGTTATTTTGCGCTAAACACTAACTTATTTAATACCTATAAAGGGGGGTCTGCAAGCAATTTAATCAGTATGATAACCTAGATTCTGGACAAAATATCTTAAGCTGTCAAGTCTCTTCTGCCAATAGGCTACATGGAGTTTTTACATATCTTTCTGCTAAATCAGGAAAATATAATGCCCCATAATGCTAAATTTTCTTTTTGATTTGTCACATACCCTGGAGAATTTGAGGACCATAAACCAATGAATAGATTATACAGTTTCATAAATGTAATTTTGTAGTCTGTGTCAGATATAATATGGAATGGATTATATTCTTCAATTTAACTTCACTGTTTCAGAACATAACATGAAAAAGAGAAATAGAGGTTGTTCACAGAAAAGGTGAAAAAAGATTGCAGTATTTCATGGCATATGGCACATTTCTTAGTGAAGAGAAGGACATGTCATATATTGTCTTATCAATAAATCTGCCTATTCCTCAAATCTGTTTCTCTTGTTTTAAATTATTGATCACTACAATTTTTAGGTGTTTGTTAGCTATAAGGTAGTATGTCACTCAAGTGTAATAAACATCTTACAGTTCTGTTTCAATGGCAGGCATGTGCACCAATGTTATCTTACTCTGTCTGGTCATGAGTGTGTTGCTTCACTTTCCCCATCTTGACTTTCTGATATACACTTACCCATGAGGTTCAAATAACATCCAGCATTTGTGGTCTGGTTTGTTATACTGTACACACACAAGCAAATAAGTATCTGCATATTTTCCTGCTGGGCAGCATGGAGTTGACAAATACTCCATCCCTTATGCTTCTTTGCGATTAGGTCGTCTCCCTGGGTCAAGGGTCTCAACTTTTTGTGGGCTCTATAAACTGTCAGACTTCTATTAACTCAGCCTCAAATACTCTGGTTCATGGTTCTCTGTAGCCTTCTGCCTAGGGTCTGCAGAAGAATCCACTCTGGGCTCTGTAATCCATTAGTCCTCTGTCTGGCTACTGTAGAAGACCCACACTAGGACTTACCCTTCTTGACCCCGGGCTTCTCCTGACCTTGCCTGAAATCTGGTTTCCTAGAAATAATATGCTTACTCCAAGTTATGTGCACTGAAATTACTATTCCCAGCTTTAAAGGTACAGGGCCATAACAGACACATTGATATGTGAGCATGCACCCAAGGACCTATGCTCTGGTACAAAATGCTACAAAATACTTACCTCCTACTTCAAAATAGTGGAATACATATTCTCTCTCTTTTTTTTTTTTTTAAATATGATGCTTAGCAAAAAAAAAAATCACGTTCAAATAATGCAACATAAGAACACACTAGACAGTGTCACCCCCTAAATTTTAGTGTGATCAGATGACAGAAACAACAAACAAACCATTATTCAATTCCACCTCAGAGCATAACCCAAGTATCTGAGAAATGGACGAGTCATGCAGACGGTCCTAAAGCTCGGATAGTTCAGCTATTTCAGTGCAAGGGCTTGTGAATTCCAAAGTCAAGGAGCCCTAACTCATAATGCAATATGAGCAGTCTCTTCTTTCTTTAACTGAAAGAGTTTCAGCTTAACCAACATCCTAAATTGTTCATGAAAGCCAACTAATACCTCCATGGTCTGCATTGGTTGCCATATGCTTTCAGTACACCTTTACTCACCAAGGTTGAGAGCTTTACAGAAACTTGAGACTCAGGTGCCCAACTTTCACTCAAATTTAATGGGATTTAGGAACCAAGACATTTTGAAAATTCCAGCCCAAGGGAGTAGTTGCATTCTGCACCAGCTTCAGCTTTCAAAAAGCCCAACATAGTGTATTGCACCTAATATTCAGCAGACAAAGGAATGGATGCCAGTTGCAAGATTTGTATCAGATAGAAAAAGGTTTGAGATTTTGGCCAAAGATAGCTGGAACAAAACAGTCGGGGCTACAGCTGCCTCTAGGTCATTCAAACAGTTGTTGGTCGAACCAGACAGCCCAGCTTGTGAACTTCAGCAACAAATAGAAAGTGGACACAGTTATTTTCACACACAATCTCCATCATGGTTTCTGTTTGTTTCTCCCAACACCTATCATCATTTCTGACTTAAATGGATAGAGCTTCAGACAAGTTTCTGTCATGTACATCCAATCATGAAATTTCCATCCTGACCCCTATCCTGGAGAGATTCAGATAAATTTGAATACATAGACATCCACACTCTTGGAAACATTTTAACTGAACAAAAGCTCCATAGCTTTTGAGGTTCACCCATTGCTGATATGCACTGTGTGTTTGTGCTTTACATTCAGATTTATATAGAAACACTCTGGTTAAACATGAAGCAAAAAACTTTAAATGATTCATAAGCTTGTGGTTCCAGGAATGTATGCCCATAGTAGGCTTGGCAAGCTGGTTAATTGACCAGTCAACTGACCACCTATTATTTGACCATGGTTAAATATGGTCAAATGTGACACCAAGAATGTCCTGATGTAGGGCATTTGGATTCCATTATGGTGCTATTCTTTCACTTTTTAGAACTTCAATTCATTGTGTTTTGTATTTTTTTCTGAGTTCAAACAATGCAGAAGGTTTCTTTAAAAAAAAATTATTTCTTTGGTATTAGGCATAAGTATGGAAGGCTAAGCTGTTGGAGACCATAAAGTCTTACTCTCCCTCCTCCCCAAACAGTTCCTACTGTTCTAATACATATTTTAAAGTACTAATTTGACCATATTTGACAGGCCAACCAATCATTTTTGGACTGCTTAAACAGCCAACCCATCCAGCGTTCTAGTGTTTCGATCATCAAAACGTTATTTAAATCAGAAGACACCTTTGTATTTTATATTGTAGTTAAAAACAAATGAAAAACCCTGTATTTCCTTTGATTTTCAAAAGGAAAAAGCTGTACAATTTTAAGAAAGTATATTTAAAAAAAAATGGTGGACCATTTTCAAGGCCGCACATACTACTCTCAATGGAACTCCCATTGATATTATTGGAGGTTATACGCACAGATAATTCTAGGTTCTCAAATTTTTTGCTATGAACAATGAAGGAAGGACATATTTTGAAGCAAGTTTTCTCTCATGCTCATTCTGGGTCCATATACTACTGCAAGCTAAGAGAGATTAGTAAGTGATGTCAACTTTAATTCTCCATGCAGATCATATAGGCAATACATGCCCTTTGTATCTGAACTCAGCAAAAACAAAAGACAAGATATTGTGTGCAACCTACAATGCTGAGCTCAGGAGGGTGTTTTGATATTTAAAGCTGTATACCTGCAGGTTTATGACTTGGCCTTTCTGTGAAAATTGGGCTTGAAATGTACCTTTTGCATCGTTCTGACAATGAAAAGGGCCTTAAAACGGACATAATTGTGATTGCACTGACTTTGAGGCCACTTTACACTGCAAGAATGGCATAAGGAGAGATTACAGTAAATGAGAATCAGGCTTGCTTGTTTTTGCTAGGTTTTAGTAAAATTTTAGAGCTTCTGTTAGTGATACACTGGCAACAATGGAACTTTGACTTTTACTGGGACAGGTGCTTTTGAAAATTTTAGCCAACACTAAAAATCAAACATTTAGAGAGGGAATGTGAACTGCTTAATATACAGCAACTCTGCAAATAGATATTACAGTATTACAAAACTGATTTGGAACACCATTACTTTTCCAATCCTACATCTCTTCTGACACTTCTAAAACTTAATTTTAGACAGCAATAATATTATTCAGTCTTTGCTACACCAGACAATCTCAGGTCTGCAGAAGTGAATAACTGTTTCTGTAACCCATGTTGACATTGGCCCTGGATCAATCCATTTTCATAGCATGCTTATATTTTATGCATGTTTATTTTATGTAAAGTGATGAACACATACCTGTATGAATTTCCAACCCATCAGACTGCATTATTGCGCCAATACAACAAAGCACTTAAACACGTGCTTTACTTCAAGTATATGAATAGTCCTATTCACCTCAAAAGGAACTATCTAGGTGATTTCCAGGATCTTGCAAAGAATTACATTTTAGTCCGTAGTCTTAAGACTTCATAATAATAACCACAATAGTAGAATGTGTAATTGCTTTACTAAATCCTTTAGTTAGCTATATAAAATACACATTTCTGTTCACTAATCTTATAGATTTATTGCCAAATATTATTTATCAGGGCCAAATGTCAATTTAATAGCAAATGATTTATATAATTTTGTATTGAAGAAAAAATTAAATTAGTCTCAATTTTTTCTTATTGGTTTTAGGACTTCAGATTAACAAGAATATAAGTTTTCTTTTTTATTATTTTAGCATTGTGTGTGTGTGTTTTGCTTATGTAACGATGCAGTGCTCTGTTTGCCAAAATGGTTTCAAATGCTACAAATTACAAATATTATTCATGTTTGTCTTTCTGTGTTTTTCAAAAATTGTGCTATAATCATTAGTTTCAGAAAAATTCTTGGCAATGACAGAATCAAAACTTTTATACAGCAGCTGTGTGCATTGATTAACATAACATTTAACAAATTATTGTGAAGACTAATGGCAGCAACCAAAACTAACAAAATGGCATAAAAATATGACTTGTTCTGAACTTCGAAAGAGAAAGAAATTGCTTTTCCCAAATTGAGTCAATATTGTCAAATTTCAGAGTGGTAGCCGTGTTAGTCTGTATCAGCAAAAACAACAAGGAGTCCTTGTGGCTCCTTAGAGACTAACAAATTTATTTGGGCATAAGCTTTCATGAGCTAGAACCCACTTCATCAGATGCATGGAGTGGAAAATACAGGAGCAGGTATAAATACATGAAAAGATGGGAGTTGCCTTACCAAGTGTGAGGTCAGTCTAACGAGACAATTCAATTTGTGATATATGCCATCATGTGCCAGCAATGCCCCTCTGCCATGTACATTGGCCAAACAGGACAGTCTCTATGCAAAAGAATAAATGGACACAAATCTGACATCAGGAATTATAACATTTAAAAACCAGTAGGAGAACACTTCGATCTCCCTGGTCACTCACTAACAGACCTAAAAGTGGCAATTCTTCAACAAAAAAACTTCAAAAACAGCCTCCAACGTGAAACTGCGGAACTGGAATTAATTTGCAAACTGGACACCATCAAATTAGGCCTGAACAAAGACTGGGAGTGATTGGGTCATTACAAAACCGAAACCTAATTTCTCCCATACTAATTTCCCCCACTATTACTCACACCTTCTTGTCAACTGTTTGAAATGGGCCACTCATTACCACTACAAAAGTTATTTTTCCTCCCTTGGTATCCTACTGTTAATTGAACTGTCTCATTAGACTGACCTCACACTTGGTAAGGCAACTCCCATTTTTTCATGTATTTATACCTGCTCCTGTATTTTCCACTCCATGCATCTGATGAAGTGGGTTCTAGCCCATGAAAGCTTATTACCAAATAAATGTGTTAGTCTCTAAGGTGCCACAAGGACTCCTAATTGTTAATATTGTCAAAAACATTTCTCAGAGTCAGGCAACACCAAGCAAATTGAAGACTGTCTCAAGGTCTGATATGTTACAAATAATGACTGTTTCTCTTATATTATTCTAAACTCTAGTCTGCCATTCACACCCTGTCACAGAAAAAAATAAAAAATTACCAAACCAAGATCTGTTAGCTTCAGGTCCACTTACACATTTTCTACCCTTTTCTGAATCACCACTATTTTAAGTGAGAGACATAATATGCCAAAACTTTTCACACAATATTCTCTAAAGTGTATCAAATCAATTTTACTTTCTTATTCTCATGTATCACACATTACCTCCTAAATAAAAGAAATGTAATGTTCTAGCTCAGTTACAAAATAAAATTATTTTCCTAGGGTATGAATGACAATTTCAGAACTATGTTATTTGAAGTCTCTAGATGGTGCCTCAGGTCAGAGGGCTAAGGGAACACTGGTAAAAAGGAGGGTTGTCTCGCTATTGTACCAGATGTTAGGAGCACCAACCCCCATTTCCTAGTTTCTGTAGGGGATGACTTTCCCTAAGTCCACTTCCAACTTTGGTTCATCAGGGAACCGGCCCCTCCACAGAATACCTGTACTGCATATCTTCCACCTGCTAAGTTGTAACAAATTGACTTAAACTCCTTACTTAGCCCACTCGGTCGATGATCTGCTTTGGGAAAGGCAAAAACCTACCCCATCCTGGCAGTGAGAAAAAAAAATTCATTCCCAACCCCAAAAGAAAACAGGCAACTAGCATGGTGAGAGCACGCTATGGCTAGAAGTAGTAAGACTTAAATATCCTCCCTATCCCATGGTGCACATGGTGGTCCATACCCCCACCTGAGCCAGCCTCTTCCAGTTCAGGTAACCAGTCCCCACTTTCTGCTCTTCTCTCTAAACCCAAATGCGGTGGGGTGGAATCTTAAGAAGCCACAAACTTTTTTCTCCCTACCAATCTGACAAAGTCTCATGGCTTTTTAGGTTGCAGTGAGCACACTTTTAGTCTTCTCCCTCATAATTGGTGTTCGGGCTCACTGGGCACATAATCTCAGAATATCTGGCTCTGATTTAAACATTCAATTTTCTGGACAGAAGATGTTTTCAAAGGGATACTACTGAACAAAATAGCCTATTCATCCTATGTCTAGGAATACAAACAATGAAATTACTATTTAATTATTCAATTCTTGAATCAAATCAAGTGCTGTTTCTTGTTAGGGCAAGTTGTAAGGGAATATTCCTTTATTATTTTATAAATCATTGTAAGCACACTGGTTTTAATATTTATGTAGCTAGATTTTGTATAGTTATTTGTATTGATCCTATTGTAATTTGGAATGAATTAATGGTTGCCTGGTTATAAAATGTTTAATAAGTTATGTTAGTTCTCATGCTGTCGTTTGGACAGCATAGAAACAACCGAATGCCTTATGTACCCCCATAATGTTCTGTCCTGA
Organism: Trachemys scripta elegans; assembly: GCF_013100865.1. Classification (NCBI taxonomy): domain Eukaryota; kingdom Metazoa; phylum Chordata; order Testudines; family Emydidae; genus Trachemys; species Trachemys scripta. The sequence continues at coordinate 88,923,468 of NC_048304.1, read as the reverse complement.
GCCAAATCTGTCACATTACAGAGTAGAAGGACTGAGCATGACGGATGTATGTTGATGTCATCCAGCCATCATGTTTTCCATCTTCTGGCGGGGGGGAGGGGGGGAGAAAAAATCTTTTCCATCATGTTTTCATTGGGTTAAAGTCAAAGATGATTAATAAATTATAGCTCTTTGTTAACCCAGTCTGACCGCTTCATATAAAAATACAGCACTGGGATTAAGTTAATCTACTTTTCTGTTTGATGGATGTTCAATTTATTACATGGATGAAAAAATCTCATGAATTATTTTGATGGAAAGTTATGTACTGAATGTGTATGTGTGAAGAAAAGTATTATTTAATATTATGGTCTTCTATAAAAAAGTACATACTTTTATGAAAATTCTCAGTCATTATAATACCCAAAATGCCCAGAGAACCTTAATTTCTGCAGGATTCTTTCCATTTCTCCTCAGAACAGCTTCTATGACCAGAACACAAGATGCATTCAAACATTGATACCAGACACCTCTGTGTTCCTGGGGAACCAGGGTGCAGTATCCAACCGGACTCATGAAAGACACCCCCACCCCCAGCCTCTGCTTAAACCAAAACCCATCAGAAGAAGAAAACTTGCAGAGAGCAGTGAAGGGCGTTGGGAGACACACCTAGACCCCTCCTGACAAGGGTGACAAGATTAAGACATCTCCATTAGCATACAGAATGGAGAGCAGAGACAACTCCCCTAGCCTCATCTGCATGAAAGATGGGACAGGAAGACATCTCAATTTACATACAGTATGGAGAACAGAGAACCACACTGAATTCTGGGACCCGAAAAAGCAGGGAAGCACTGCATCCTGGGAATCTCTGCTCCAGATGCTAATGAACCTATGTCTGCACACACCCAGCTCAGCAATTATCAGACCAATTCTAGTAATGAATCCTTAATTGATATCCAAATACTGAAGCAGCCTAGTTGCATTGTGAGCTCCCAGGAAGAAAACACCACCCATAGCCAAGAGTGATCAGATCCTATTGTCTAGTCTAAAGAAAACCCTTGAGTCATCAGTTTACCTATAAACAAATCTAGTGTTCTCCCTTGAACCATTGTATTTTCTCTACAAAAATCCCTACTCACCCCCAGTCAGGGTTCTGATGCTTAGATCCACATTATGCATCAGTTCCACTGGAACTCCATCTCCTGACTGATCGTGCTGGGGGCTCTGCCTGTCTCCAGCACTCAGAACCCTCAGCTACCACCATCATCTGGGAACCCTGACCAGTTCAAGCCTCCTGGAGTGGGTGAGCCCCCGCCCCTCTTTCTCTCTCTGTTTTCCTTTCTACCTTAGGTATTAACCTTTAATCATGTATGTTATGTTGGTTTAGTCCTCCTTGTGTAGTTATTACTATTATTCAATAAATAACTTCTATGGTTAAGTTGGTTGCTTCTCTCTCTCTTGCTGAACTTCACTCGTTTGTGTTTTTAGCTTCCCCCATTCACTCTACAGCAACGCTTCTTTTACCTAAGCTAAAGATCCCTGCAGCGTCCAGAATACTGTGGGGTTTGCTCATCAAATAGGTTACTGCCAGTACAATTGTGTTGGGGGAGTGGGGATAGGGACATGCTGAATCTGGGACACATAAGGGTAACAGCTTGAAAGTGCTGCTTGACCCAGTCCATGGAGCCCAGGGGCATATAAGGAGAGACAGCTTGAAAGTGCTGCTTCATCCAGTCCAGTGAGTCCAGAGACATATAAGGGGTCAGCTTGACAGTGCTGATTGACCCAGTCCGCTCAGACTTGCTCTGTTAATGTACGTGTGGGTGTGTGGATGTTTTTCTGGTTCTGGGGTGGAAGTAACCCAGCCCTAGGGACCTTAGGTCCTGTAGGATAGCTCCATTGGGAGGGGACTTGCAGAAGGGAGAAGTAGAGCTCCATATGTAAACACAAGTGACACAAGCAGTACATTGACAGGATTACAGAACCCCTTTCCCCTGAGGAGTAACCCGAATAAATGAGCATACCCCAAAGTAATGGGCACATCTGGTAACAACATATGTAAACTGTAGTATTAAATAATTTATTCTCTGAATAAGATGGAAATGAATCAGTTGTATCCAAGAATATGACATACGCTTGAAAACATCTTCAGATAACAGCTTTATCCAGTGGATTCTGAAAATATTCACACTACAAAAATCAGCAAGGTTGACCAAGCTATCAGATCTTTTCATGTTAGATGGATACCTTACCATATCCTGGTGTTTTCAATGCATGGGCATCTATGGTGCAAAACAACAAGCATGTTGGAAAAACAGTATCCGGTCAGAAAAAAGAATAGTATGTAATATGTTGTCTAGAAAAGCCTCCTTGATATCCTGTGATAGCCATAAAATCTCAAAAAAGGATTTAAGAAGTGTTGAGCTGCTACAACTTTTAAATCCCTTTAAAACAACTTATTCATTTTATATTTAATTGTAAATTGTTCCTGGCATTTATTTCAGTCTATTTCACTCATGTAATATTTGCAAGTCTTTAAGATTATTTTCCATGCATATATGAATAAAATATTCCCAAAGTGTATCCAAGAGAAATGTGTGAACAGTTTAAGTGATTATGTTTAAACAAGGTACAATTAGGTCAAACATCTGATCTCATTCCTGGTGTGTGTTTGTTTTAGGAAATAGTGGTATGAAGTAAAATACAGCAAAGCCTGTACAAAACCCTTTTAGGGCAACTATTTGACTAATGAAATGGCCCCAAAGAATTCCCAATACCGAGTACAATTATGCTCCAACTTTATTAGGAGATCACTTCTGGATAACCAGTCGGTTTTAGTGATTGCTTAAGACAAGTTTCACTTTACAATTACTAGAAAAACTTTCATCAAAGTGATATCCTTATTAATATTTATACTTACAAGTTTTGCAAGATTGTGACTTGCCTCACACAGCAGCCCTTATTCCTCTGCACAGCCTCACTGGTCTGTGTGGTTGTGTCTGAAGGGGTAGAAACATGTTTTGTGTGAGGGGAATGGGTGGAGCCCGGGGTCTGCTCACCCAACACACTGGAACATGGGTGGGGGGGAAGAAACCTTCTACTGGTACCGCAGATTACTTATACTTACCTGCCCTTGAGAGCAAAGGGGGAAACCAGGAATGTAACTGTGACCATCTGGGTCACAGTTCCTGGGCTTCTCCTGGGGCAGTGAAGCTATGCATCATTTTATATTTAAGGTGAGTCTTACAATTCTCAGACTCTGCTACTTTCACATGGGTAAAGAAGAGGGTGTGTGCAGGCTGTCAGGGAGTTGGTTATGCCTCCCTGATTCTCATTCTGGCCTGCGATGCATTTCAGATTAGCTTTGGGGCTAACTCAAACTATGCCTGCTAGGAATGGGTCCCTAGAAATAATATGCACTACAAACTGCCAGAGCTTATCATGCTTCAGCCAGCCCCCTGCCCAGCGCTCCACACCCTGACATGGCCCCTATACAAGTACATACCGGTAGAGGCATCCACTGGAGGCCTGAGATCATTTGCCAGTATCCCAAGGAGAAGTAACTGATCACACATGGTGATCACACACTTTTTTCCCCAGCTGCCAAATGGCATTAAAAGAGAAAAAAATATTTTTAATATCATGTTCCCTGTTCGCAATTAATGTAACTGCAAATGTTAAAGAAGGAGGTCTGCATGATTGTAAATGGGAATTAAGGTAGTCAATAAGCTCTATATCAGGGGCAGGCAAACTTTTTGGCCTTAGGGCTGCATCAGGTTTCGGAAATTGTATGGAAGACTGGTTAGGGGAGGCTGTGCCTCCCCAAACAGCCAGGTGTGGCCCGGCCCCTGACCCCTATTTCCTCCCCCACACTTCTAGCCCCCTGATGGACCCCCTGGGACTCCTGCCACATCCAACCCCCCGTTCCCTGATGGCCCCCCCAGGACCCCTGCCCCATCCACACCCCTCCCCACTCCCTGTCCCCTGACTTCCCCCAGAACCCCCACCCCTGACTGCCCCCCACCACCCCATCCAACTCCCCATCCTTCCTGACTGCCCCCCGGAACCTCTGCACCCATTCAACTCCCCTGTTCCCCGCCCTCTGACCACCCTGACCCCTATCCACAATCCTGCCCCCTGACCACCACCCCGAACTCCCCTGCCCCATCCAACCCCTCCCGCTCCCTGTCCCCTGACCACCCCTAGAACCCTTGCCCCTGACTGCCCCATCCAACCCCCCGTTCCCTGCCCTCTGACCGCCCCAATCCCTATCCACACCCCGAACTCCCCTGCTCTCTATCCAACCCCTCCCCCTGCCCCCTTACCGGTGGCTGGGAGCTCTACAGCCCTATGGTCCAGCTGGAGCCAGCCATGCCACAGCGCAGCACAGAGCACCGGGTCAGGCCAGGCTCTGCAGCGGAGCTGCCTGGCCGCCCAGAGCATTGCGCTGATGGCACGGTGTGCTGAGGCTGCAGGGGAGGGGGAACAGCAGGGGAGGGGCCGGGGGTAGCCTCCTTGGCCGGGAGCTCAGGGACCAGGCAGGAGGGTCCCGCAGGCCGGATGTGGTCTGTGGGCAGTAGTTTGCCCACTCTGGGCTAGATGGACCTTTGGTCTGACCCAGTATGGCTGTTCTTATGTTCTTATGAAGGGGTGAAGTGATAGATTAGTGGAGAAAAGGAGTCAAGGAGAGATTTCCGTCCCCTTATTTTCTGATCATACAATGTCCAGTAACAGATCACATTTCTCAAATGTATTCAGTATTCCCTAATTTTTCCACAAATTACAAATTACTTTATGGTTTTCTATTGCTATTCAAAATCCAAACAAAAAATGAGCTGTATTGTTTTCTTATTATTGCCTATATAAATTACATGGGATTTTTTCTGTCCTTTAACTGGATTAGCATAACTCATCAGGCTTTTTGTAGAAATTCTTTTTTAAACACACCTTTAAAATCAATTTTGCAACTATTTAAGCTTAACACTTGCATTAGTAAAATTCAGTCACATGACTATTTATTGACAGGAACATACATGAAATGAAATAGTTTAAAACTCCCAATAAATATTCACAGAAAAAAAATGTAGCATTTACCCAGCTCTATAAATCTGACAGAAGCAGGAGGGAACCAAGGATAAATTCATGATGACTGAATAAAAAGAGATTTTTTTAAGATGGGGAAAGAGGGAAAAATAAAAGTTAAATGAGGGGAAAGTAGACAGTGAAGATGATTATAGGTACAGGACAGCTAGACCCCACTCTGTCCGAGGCCCAGCTTCCACTCCTCCCCACTCCTCCAAGGCCCCGTCCTTGCTCTGCCTCTTCACAGCCCGCCTGCCTGCTGCTCTCCGCCCTCCCCCTCAAGGCACTCCCCCACCGGCAAAACAGCTAATCAGAGATCCACTGATCAGCTCTTTCTGGGGGAGGGAAACAGCTGTGGCTGATGGGTGCTAAGCACCCACTGTTTTTTTTCTGTGGGTGCGCCAGCCCCAGAGCATCATGCATTGTTTGTAGCATATCCTCTTGGCCTGTGATTAGGGTTTGCCAACACTATATTTCAAAAATAAGGGACTTTTCTTAGCACCTCCACCCCATCCATTCTCACATTAATTATTATCAATATTAATAGAAAGCAGTATACACCTACATTCGCCAGGGATATTTTGCAGCACTGACTGTGGTCTCAACTGCAAGGACCAGGCTCCCTGCCTAACTTGCTCCCCTATTGCTGCAGCAGCTACCAACCAGCAGTTATGCTACTCTGCTGGAGACACTGGCAGAGACACTGCGAGCAGGGAGGCTACACCTGATCCCCTGCCAGACAGAGCCCCTTCCTGACCCCGGCCTCTCAGTGTAGCCCCAAGGCACACAGTCCGTCCACTTGTCTTGCCAGACAGAGCCTGAACAGGGAAAGGAGACAGGGCCGCAATCAAGGGTTAGAATCAGCAGGAGTCTCTGTCCAGCAGGGGGCCAGTACTGATGGGTGCATCTTTCCACTCCCCTCCTGACCCTGGTCCTTTAGCATAGCCCCATCTGCTTTCTCTGTACATTACTGAAGGGCCAAGATTGGAAGAAGAGTGGAAAGATGTCCCCTTCAGTACTGCCCCCTGCTGTTGAAATAGAGGATAAAAGGCATCCCATACTGATTTAGTAAGAGGCAGGCAATTTTGTAATACGGGAGTGTTAGCAACCTTAACTATGACCCAGTTAGCCCAACCCTTTTTCCAGGTAAGAAAGTACATCTTATATTCCTCAGATCTACCAGCCTGATTCTTTTAAAACACAGCTAATAAAAGAGGAAGTTGACATCTCATACAATTGTATTCAGGATACAGTGACTGATAGAACCAGAGGAGGCCAAACATTCAGCATACACTGTTGAAAAAAAGAGTGAATTGATCTCCTTATAGCACCTTTGAAAATTTCTTCTGTAGAAACTATAGAAAGCTTGCTCTTCAGGCAGATTTTTACAGGCTCACAGCTTTACTTTGATTGCTGTTGTTGCTGAAATAAATAGCTTTAGTATTTAGGGATTATCTGTTATCCAACCCTTTGGGAGAACCCATACTGACACGAAACATTTTATCTGCTTAGTCTCTTAAATTCCACAAAACTAACAAAGGTGTTGCACATTCAGTAGTAAAATTTCTTCCTTAGGTTTCTTCAACCCTTTGTGAGCCAGCCAATCTGTGAATGGTATTTAAAAATGACACAAATGACCCTTAATTTACTGACAGGAGGCACAATTTGATGAGACTTTCTGGAATTCACACTCTTTGTGATTAGTGTAGGATCAGCCTTACATTGTCTGTTTGTTCTTGTCATACTTTTAGTTTCAGCAGGAAGGAGAAAGTCATAAAGAGGCAGATCGTGGCAAGTATGGGAGAAAATCTGATAGTCAAAATTCTGTGCTGCAGCATCAATTGACTTTGTTACCCTTTTTCTGTCAAAATCTATGTGGATTAATTTTAGGTATAAACTGAAGATCTTAATCTCTCATTTTGATTAACAATATTCTCTTGTAATTCAATCAACCATTCTTCAACAACCTGGAAGTCTCTTTTCCAGAAAGGTTATGTATCTTTATAGTCAAGTGACATTCGGTTTTCTGAACTCAAATAGCATTAAAAACAAACAAACTATGGAGTGACTAATTGTTCTCACCAAAGAATTGTGATATAATTGAGAATCAGGAATAATATCTTGAAATAAGAGACACATCTGAAGGTATTTTATTAAAAGCATATTTTTCACATAGCTCCCATTGGAAACCTGAATTTCCAGGGATGTCAGCTGGAGTTGTAGCATGATAAAAAGGCTTTAGGAAATGCATTGACTAGGAAGGCAGCCTAAATGATAAAATACATGAGGTCAGCTGACGAAACAGATACAATAATTATCTGCAAGACAGTGGCTGTGCTCCCACTGAGAAGGTCTAAGAAAACCAGGAGCTAAATCATTGAGGTCCAGTGTGATGTTTGAGTCAACATTCCCTTGGGCTATCTAAATTGGGAACAGGTTGTTCCTCAGTGTTAGCTTTGGATTTGCCAACTGCTCCATTAAATGTCTGAGCCCAGTTTTACTGACATTCTGGGCATACTGCAACTACATATATTTCCTCAAGCTTTTTCTGAACAGAATGATGGAGCAGATGGCGTGTGGTTTTGTTTTGTTTTACACACACGCATACACACTCTGTTGATGTCAGTGTTTGACACAATGTTAATTTATGGCCTGATTTTCAACAATGAAAACCCACAATTCCAATTTACTTCAAAGACAACTGGTGTACTGAAGAACTCTGAAAAAATCATACTATTAGATAATATTTTTTAAAGCCCAACATAAATAAAGTAGATAATATATATAAATTGAGACATAAATAACAATGGAATAATCCGCCACAAGTACTGTCTAGCAACGTTGGCCTCTAGTTCAAGTAGATACATAACTCTGGTGCTTATATCATTTATCTGGTGCTTATGTCATTTATCCAGTCATGCCCTCACTGCACAACATCATAACTTACATAACCTGAAAAGCATCCAACATATATTTTAACCCTCATAATATTTGCTTCTGCATCTTCTGCAAAAAGTCTGTATTCATGAAGGGAAGGTGACCTCTTGACATACTAACTGACAGCTATGTTAACTCAGTTGGAAACAACGATTTGCAAACAGTGAACAAGGCAGCAAACAGGAGAGTTTTGGAGGTAATTTAGAAAGGAAGTCTGAGAAGCTTTGTTTCTAGGTATAGTTCAGTTTTGAATACAGTGATAGCCAGTGATGGATCAGTAGTTGTGACCTACAATGGATGTGCTGTGTTTTCTTTCCTATCTGAAGCTAGAAGGGACTTTCTGTATAAGAAGTAGTACAAGTCAGTGGCTATAGTGGCAGAAAAGATTCTTAGATCTGAAGCTGAAGAGTTCTTCAATAACCAGATTTGGGAAGCATCACTATTTCAGATTCAAACAAGAAAGGAACTGTCCACGAAGGAATCAGAATGAAGGCTTGGTAGGTTGTAACTACCAGAGGCAAGATGATGAGGTGGCATTGGTTTTGTGAACACTGAACCACCTAAATGGTCTACATCTCAGTAGGAGATGACCCAATCTGCTACGGGACAGGGTCACTAGACTAGTCACGAGAGCATTTAACTAATAAGAAATGGGGAGGGTGAAAAGAAGGAACAAATGAGCATTCATTTAACTGAAAATCAAGATGTTGATTACAAAAGGACTCAATGCACTGCATCACATAAAAAGAAGAAATTGTTAGATCGCTTGTATACCAATTCTAGGAGCCTGGATAATAAATAAAAGGAAGTGGAATCACACATTTATGAGCATAAATTCAACCTACTTGGTATTAGTGAACATATTGGGAGGATTCAATGATTGGAATGTTAAAATCAATTTAAAGAAAGGGTGAATGGGCAAAAAGGGAAGGGGAGTGGCACTCTATGTAAAAAATGACATTAGCTGTTTGAGTAATGGAAAACTGAGAAGAAAATGACCTTGAATGCTTATGAATCAATGTCCCAATAAAATGCAAGATAGAGTACTTATTGGTATCTGCTATAGACCACCAAACCACACTAGGGAACAGGAGGACTGGTTCCTTAAGAACCTGTCCATAGTGTGTAGGGAGAAAAAGCTGAGTTAGCACGAGGGACTTCAATCTGAGTGACATATGCTTGAGGTGCAATCTTGCCCACACTAAAGCATCCTCAGAATTTCTAAATATGATAGATCACTTTTTTTAATCACTTTTGGAATGCAAATAGAAGGAAGGTCAAACCAGTTTAGCTAGCTAGCTAACATTACTCCTGGGGGAATCCTGCACCACTGTGTGCACGCAGAATTCATGTCCTCTGCAGATGTCTTTGCTTCACTGCAGAAAAATGACTTTCTGAGGGGGAAGCAAAGGGAAGCTGCAAAAGTGGTCATGTACCCCTTCCCAGCAGCACGGGCACATTGTTTCAGGAACCTGGAGCAGCCGGTGAAAAGGTAAATCACTGTGGGGGGTGGGGCTATGGACTCCCTGGCCATGAGTCCTACCCTGCGCCAGGCTCAGCTGCTATTCCTGGCTGGGCTGGGGGTGGGGCAAGATAGGGCTTCCTCTTCACCTGAGCAGCTGTGACCAGGGTGGGTCAGACCTATCCCAGAAACCTCCCTCAACTGCACACTCCCCCCCCCACTACCTGCCCTATCACTCCTGAGCCATGGGGAGAGGGATCACTGTACAGTAAGCTACTACCTCATCCACCCAATCCACATGCATCTGGACTAAACGCATACCAGACCCCCCCACGAGCCTCACACCCCCCACCCAACCGCTCCCCCACTGATGCCCGTGCACCTGCCACCCCACTGAGCCTCACCCTCTGCATCCAGAGCTCCCCATCAAGTCCGCCACCGCCTGCATCTGGATCTCCACCAGACTCTTTCCTCTTGCATCCAGACCCCCACCCCTGCGCCCAGACCACCCCAACTTAGGCCCCCACACTCAAACCCCCATCCTGATGAGCCCCCCACACACACACCTGGATCCCCACTGAGCCTCAACCAGCTACACACAGACCCCCACCCCACCAAGCCCCACTCCCCCAGCACCCAGACTCTCCCACTAAGCACCCCACATCTAGACCCCCTGCCAAGCCCCGGACTCCCACACCCAGACCCCGCCTGGAGAGTTCCATCCCCCTGCAACTGGAACTTTCCAATGAGCCCTGGTGCAGCCAGATTCCCCCCACACCTGGACCTCCCACCAAACCATTGGCACCCAGATTACCTGACACAAAACCCTCTCATCCGATACCTGGATCCCCCCCACACTAACGCCTTCCACACTTGGATCCTGCCAAGCTGAGCCTGCTTACCCCACACCTGGATCAGGGGCCAGGACTGGGTGTGCATGTGAGACTGTCCCTCTTGCTCAGTATCTTGATGCACCTGGCATGGAGGTGCAGGGCCCTGCAATGTTTCTGGGACAGGCCTGGCCCTTGAGCCGTGTCAGGATCAGGTGCGGCCTCACCACCGAGTCCATGTCCTGGAGAGGCTGCCAGGTGATCTCCCATCTTGGTGCAGCCACTGCCATGCTGCAGCCTCCACATGTATTTACTGACAAATAAAATATGCAGAATTTTAAATACTGTGCACAGAATTTTTTTTTATTTTTTGGCACAGAATTTCCTCAGGAGTAATGATATATAATTTATAAATATCATAGATGACAATTTCCTAACTCAAGAAGTATTGCACCCAACAGAGGGGAATTCTATATTAAACCTTGTTTTGCCAGATAAGAGTATTGATCACAATTCTAATAATCAGTGGTAGCATAGGTACAAGTGATTTTATATACACCCTCACCTGCCCACACCCTAAACTGTGGTGCTTTTCATATAAATAATGAAGACAAAAAGTCACTGATACAGAGAGATCTGGATTTTTTAGTAAGCAGGGTGCAAGTAAACAGTGTGTGTTCTAATACGGCCAAATGTAAAGTCAAACATCTAGGAACGGAGAATTTAGCCTGTACTTACAGGATGGAGGACACTATCCTGGGATGCAGTGACTGAAAAATACCTGAGGATCATGTATGAGCTCCAAAAGAACACTATATTCTACAGTGATAGATTTGAAGAACTCAATCTGTTTAGTTTAACAAAGAGAAATTTAAGGAATGCATAAATACCTACATAGGGAACAAAATATTTGATCATGAGCTCTTCAATCTAGCAGACAACAGTATAACAAGTTCCAATGGCTGGAAGTTGAAACTAGACAAATTCAGACTAGAAATAAGGCAAGCATTTTTAACAGTGAGGGTACTAAACCATAGGAACAACTAACCAAGAACTGGAGATTTGTCAATCAAAACTGCAGTTGCTTCCTTCCCCCACCCCCACTCCCACTCCCACCTCCCCTCCCCACAAAAGATGCTCTGTTTCAAACAGGAATTAATTTAGGAAAGTCCTATGGCCTATGTTATAGGGAAGATCAGACTACATGGTTATAATGGTCTCTTCTGGCCTTATAATCTATTAACATGATAGTTTGTGTGATCATGAAAATATAAAGTAACAAAAAACCACAAAGGATAGACCACCTGCACGAAGAATGCAAAATGTTGGCTGTCCTAGGGATATTTATTGGTAGGAGTTGATTGAGTTATTTACAGAAAAAAAAGAACCCTTAATTTTCAGCACTTAATAATAAAGCACAACAATTAACAATGAAAAAACCTGCTGCATCAGTGTTTTTTTTTTAATAAGGCCATGTTCTTGTGAAGCATTTCCTCCCCCTTTATTTCAAATTAATCATTTACTACTGCACTGCTATCATTAGAAGCAGTTTTGCAGAGAAGTTTAAAATCACAATAGTGCAATGTTCAGAAAATGGCTAAGTTGTCCATCTCTAATTTATTTTGGGAGATTCAAATGCTTCTCTGGAGCATAAGGAAAACAATTATTCCATATTTTGGAGATAAGTGGTGAGGAGGTGGCTAACACATCTTTTGTCTCTCTGCTTCTCCTTAGTACTTCATTCTCTTTTGAGGGAATCTGCATTAAACTTCCACACAATATTCCTCTTAAGAACAACATTTATTACAAACAGGGGGAGAATCAAATTATAATTAATAATTATATAGAAATTATAATTAATAGAATTAAAAAATAAAAGATATGTACCTAGCATACCTCCTCTGAATACTTAATCAAAGCCCAGAGAGGTCTCCCTTAGCTTAATTACAGAACAGAATGGAAATTCCCCATCTCTAGAATGCAAGCATCTTCCCTGACCTCCTGTCGTCAGGGTAATAACTAGGCACTGCTGTTCAGAGATGGATGTCTCCCTCTCTCACCCAACTTGCTTATCAAGTCCCAGTTGTTTGGGTTCATTGTCATATTAGGGTGAGGTTTTATTAACATTTTCTCCAAAGGGGTGTTTGCTCCTCAATACCATCTGAAAGAAATTCACAAAGCTTTGTTATCTATACAAGGGCTATTGATCCCTCATTCTCTGGGTAGTTCCCCAAATTCTTGTCTCCAAGTCCAGCATTTCAGAAGCCCCTTTGAACTCTATTTCTTTAGCCATATCTCACTAACCATCCTGTGAATTGCATGGCCATTGTTATTTGCTCTAAGAGTTGGATCATGTCCTCTTGCTGAGTATACATGGATTCTATCACTGCTGACTATAGAGGCTGTATGAATTTTTCCTCATATCAATTTTCCCTTACCATAAAATATAAGTTATTGTCAGACCCACTCACCCTCCATCCCATCCACAGTCTCAACATTTTCTGGAATATTTTACTTCAGTTCCTTGATGAGTGGGAAAGAAAAAGTCTACACCTCTGAACAAATTTATGCCAGAAATATATATCTATACAATTGGATGATATGAAGGCAAGTCATTAAGGATTTTACCTCCCAACTCTGAAGAGAAAGTGGACAGGCAAGTAGGACTTTGGCCAAATGATATATACAGGGAATGTGACTTAATGGGTTACTAACTTTGCATTCTCTACAGATGCCATATTGACTAGATTCCTGCTATTCATGACTAACAGCTCAAGGGAAATCTCTAGAATACAATGAATTCAACTCATAAAAGATCAAGAAATCTTCTAAAGTGGTTTTGTACAACACTGAGAATTACAGAGACATCGCAAAACAGGAGGCAAGGAAGTTGGGGAAAATATTGGAAAAAAAAAAAAAAAAGAATAACTGGCAGCATGACCAAATCGTCTTGGAGATGAGTGCAACAGTATATGGCTTGTATCACAAGCAGGAAAATGGTAATGGTAGACAGTCCTTTGCATAGTGCCAAGTTGAGGAGCTGGTCCAAAGACTTGCTTGTACGTATTAACATTAGTGGCAAACAGCCAGCATAATAAAGACTCTGTATGGATATTCTCAATGTGTAAACTGGTTCAGGAGCGGGAAATTCTCACACTAGAGGAAACAGATCAACAACTGGAACATTGGTTACAGGGTTAGAAAACAAAGTGTGCACTGTTAATTGAATCTAGAAAAAGAAAGGCTAGTCCCTTTCCTCAAAGAAATTCTAAACAAACTTTTCAGCAAAAAGAGAACACTGGATCTGATTCTGTCCATATTAAAAGCAAAGTGAATGCCTGACATTGTTAAACATACATATGTCCCATTAATGAGTGGGTTCCTGTATGAACTAGTAGTTTTTTTCTCCTAAAGTCTACCTACATATTATTTCTTTTACCGAACAGCTGTGAAATTCTCAGTTGAAATGGAGATAAATATGCCAAGTGAGGAGGGTGTTCTGCCACCCCAATTACCACAAAAAAGACAGTTTTAATTTACTGAATTCTTCATCACTTCTGATGTTAATTCAAGTTCATTTACATCCACATCAAATAACCTAAATTCACTACCAAAACACAGACTTGTCCAGACACATTAACATTATGCTTATTACTCCTCTTATTGAGCATCATGGAAACTCATTAAACAGTACATGTAATCATGAATTTTAAATGTGAAACATTAAGCCTTGAATATTTGAAATGTCAGGATACAAAATGCATTACTAAGTACTTGATTTGATTTGATTTAAAAACCCATATACAATCATTTATTTTCTCTCTTTTCAAAATATATAAATCTTCTACACTTCCGTCCCAGTTAATTTTTTTTTAAATGAGGCTCTTTTCTTATTTTTTTTTTAAACTTTAAAATTGAGGTTGAGTCAACCCAGCTTTTTCAGTTCATTGAAAATTATATAGACCCATAAGAGTATTTCACCTTAAGAGCACTAACACCTTGATGAATAAACAGAGGAACATTCAGAGGAAGGAAGGAGATGGTATCACCACTGTTTCTATCATTAATTACTTTGATTCCATTACTGGAATAATATATCCAAATCTGCTGTCCACACATTAAAAAGGATATTGAAAAACAGGCCAGGGTAATACTTATGCTATGCCGGCTGGATTTGACCTAGTCTTTGCTTGGCATGGGTGTTACCTTGCTAATTTGTCCTTATGCAAACCTACTCATGATGCTTATAGATGGTGATGTTTTGACACAAAATGTATCCAAGTTTGAGGATATTATATAAATAAGAGAATGTCATCAGTACAGTGGATATACAGAAGGCGATGAAGCACAAACAGGAAATTCTCTATATCAAGTAAGGGTAGATGGCTGGGTCAGCATGCATGATTAGCATATAATCAATAGAAACAAATTAATTAGAAAAGAAATATAACATAAAAATGGCCTGGACAGCAAAAGTTATGGAAACTGAAGGTTGTGCATGAGTATTGTACGAGTTATATAAAACACAATGCTTAATGTTGACTGGTGGAAAGGCATGGTTATATAATTTGGATAGGTATAACTATGCTAGAATGTAAGAGAGGAGTTGGAGGATCATAGGAAAAATCCACCATGACCTGTATATGCCCCAGGAGAAGGTAACTGATCATTATCTTTTTCTGTATATCTGTCACTATTCATTGTCTTTATAGTAATTGTAACCACAAGGCATGCTTATGGTTCAAATACAGGTTTGAATTAATTAACTTGAGTATCTTGGCCTAAGTGTGTTAAACTTCACCCAACAATAGGCAGGGAACCAATCAAAAAGGAAGGGTGTGGGGGAGGTTGGGGGAGACAACGGATAAAAGGGTGAATAAAGAAGGAATCTCAGCAAGAACAGAACAGTATAAAATTGGAATTTTAAAAATCAGAATGAATATAAATATGGCAGATAATAGAAACAGAATGCTTGTTTTGAGTAGGGAGGGAAAACAATCATAGAAAGCAATCATGTAGAAAACAGTGCATTTCAATGGCAATTATCAGACTATTTTAAATATGCAACCAATTAATATTAAACTTTGTATGAGTTAAATTTCAGTCAACATTATCATCTGCTCTCCTTCAAAAATAAGACAGGCACTTCTCCAACCATATTACATACACCTCCAGTTTGAAAATGTAATTGAACATGGGAATAGGAATTATCTCTGAAAAATAATGATGCTAGGGAAAAACATGAATGTATGTAACAAAGGTAGGTGAACTTGGCTGAGAGAATGAAGAATGGAAACTCTAACTTCTCTGCCCACTTTCAAATCAGATCTTTCCAGTAAGCCAAATAACTACCCAGTCTATGGTTGGACTCACAACTGAGTCTATAAAGGAGTGTTGTAGTTATTTTTAGATACAACTAGTTGGTGCTATATTCTTGTAACAGTTCTGTTCCTTTAAGACTTGTTCTTCTAACTGATCACAAATCTTTTAAGTTCTAATGCAAAGTGACCTTTTGGATATCTGTGAGAAATAAGATGTATAAAGACTTCTTCCTATGCCAATTTTTGGCAAGTACTTTCTTGAAGCTAGAATGTTAACATACAACAGAGAATTGCTGATTAAAAAGTAAGTGAATATAATTCCCACAGAACTTGAAAGGCAAATATTTCCTAATTTAAATATTAGACTTGACATATTTATGTTTGAAAGGAAGACATTGTGCTAATGCTCTGAAACCATTTTTATTTAAAGTAATGAAACAAAAAGTAATATCCTATCTCTTGCTGTAGATCATCTGCCTCATGCTTTACCAACAAAACTGACTGTGAAATGAACGAGAAGGTGGGTGAGGTAATATCTTTTATTGGACCAACCTCTGTTGATGAGCAAGACAAACTTTCAGGCTTACACAGTGCTCTTATTAAGAGGATGAAGAATTGGGCTGCGTAAGCTCAAAAGCTTGTCTCTCACCAACAGAAGTTGGTCCAATGAAAGATATTACCTCACCCACCTTGTCTCTTTAATATCCTGGGACCCCCGACACTGCTCCAACAACACTGCATGTGAAGTTAAAGACTCAGAAAAATATTTAATCTTCCTTATCTGAATCATAACTGTTAGGTGTTGATGCATATAAATGTTGTTTCCTCTTTGTCAACTGGTATATTCAGTTTGTAAGTAGCCTTTCAAAACTCACTACCTGATTGGTGAGTAGTTAAATACTCATATTTGAGAGAAATTGATGCATACAACCATTATGTTTAGAAAGGATTAATGGGCATAATTAAATATGTTTTATATATTCCATTTTTATTTGAACATCAGTCACACTCGCTCAGCCAAGACAGTCCTGAGAAAACTCCAATGGGGCAGGAATTGATTGCCTCCTTTGCTGCCCACTTCACATGACTCATCTCTGAAACCAAGTGAAACAGTGTGGCCCAGCTGTATCAGTTCAAATGGGGATTATGCAAGGAAGATAAAGATGAATTACATTGCATGGAAACCCCAACACACTTGGATGCCTTTGTTGACCTTGCTATAGCCATCGACAGACCGTGCAAGTAATGCAAAGAAAGGAAGAGGTCAGTGCCCCCCTACCAATACTTCTTGGTAATGGTACCTGTCCCTGCCCAGGAGCCCATACAGTTTGATGCAGCCTGTCCCCATGTGATTTCCAAGGAAAGAGAATGTCATTGCCTCCACAGTTTCAGTGGTGGGGAACCTGGCCATGCACTTTCCAGATGCTCAGCATGGGCCCCAGTCCAGCAAAATTTGGGAAATGACCAGGCCCAGGCCTGATAAATGGGACCCATCTGCCATTTATCCCTTTATTGAGGCCCTCATTACACCTCCAAGTTCAGATCCACTTCCACATCCCAGGCGAGTCTCAATGGGTTCCCTCACAATTGGCACTCAGTGACTCTGGGCCAGTGACAACTTCATGGATGCCAATGCCACATGAGGCTTGAGTATCCCAGTGCAGCCAAAGGTGACTCCTAACATCGTAGAGCAGTGGTGGGTCAGGGTAATCCACTGGCAGGCTGCGAGACAGTTTGTTTACATCGACCGTCTGGAGGCACGGCCCCCTGCAGCTCCCAGCGGCCGCGGTTTGCTGTTCCAAGAAATCCCCAGACCCTAGCCATAGGTCAGGTAAGACCGGCATCAGAATCAACCCATTCTTTTCCTGCCAAGTACCCCCAATACGTGGCATCTTTGAAAAAAAAAAACAACCCATGGTTGTCTTACCACCACTCCAGGACCATAACTGTCCAAATGAGCTGCAGCCTGGGGTGAAGATATCCTTTGGCCACATTTATGCAATGTCAGAACCAGAACTGTCCACCCTGCATTCCTAGCTTCCGGAGAATCTGGGCAAGGTGTTTATCCAGCCATCAAACTCCTGTGCTGGGGCCCTTGTTTTTTTTTGTCAAAAAGGAAGGTGAGTCTGTGTGCCTACATGTGGATTAAAGGTGATTACTCAATCAAGTAGTCATCAAAAACCGGTACCTACTCCCTTCCACTTATCTTGGGAGTAGCTAGACTGTGTGTGTTCAGGCCACATACTCACTACGTTCATCCTGCGAAGAGCCTACCGGCTGATAAGGATCAGAGCAGGGAATGAAAAGATGATGGCTTTTTGAACCCAGTATAGCCATTATGAAACTGAATTACTATGTGACTAATGTTCAAATAAAAATGGAATATATAAAACATATTTAATTATGCCCATTATAAAGTACTTCAGTCTCTAAATGGTCCCGCCACTTTCCAACATTTTATGAACGAGGTATCCCATGACTCCTTAGACCACATGTTGAGTGTTTACCTCAATGGTATACTTGACTTCTCTGAGAGTCCTGAACATCCAGCACATCCGATCAGTCCTGGATCAGCTCCGTCAACATGCTCTATATGCAAAATTTGAAAATTGCAGCTTCAATCAACGTTCCATAGAGTTCCTGGGCTACATCTTATCACCTGGGGGCCCCAAGTGGACTCCAGCTAAATGGATGCTGTTCAGACCTGGGAGCACCTTGAAACATCAAGGAACTGCAACACTTCCTGGGGTTTGCTAACTTTTATAAATGCTTCATTCCTGGATTTTCAGGCCAGGTAAACCCATTGATAGTGCTTCTATGGAAGAACAACACCTTCACCTAGTCTCCAGTGGCACAACAGGTGTCTGACCAGCTCAAGATGGCCTTCATCAGTGCATCACTCCTGGCACACCCTGACGTGACACAGTCCTTTGTTGTTGAGACCAATGCCTCCAGAGCAGCCATTTAGGCCAAACTATCCTAAAGATATGGCCCCAAATAGCATCTCCTTCCTTGTGATTACTACTTATGGAAGCATATTCCAACAGAACAGGATTATGAAATACTAGATACAGAACTTCTAGAGACCAAGGTCACTTTCAAAGAGTGGCACCACTACCTGGAAGGGGCCCACCACTCAATACAGGTATATACGATCATAAAAAAGTCTAGAATATTTTCACAAGGCTACGGAGTTAAACCAAAGACCGATCCGCTGGGCCCTATTCTTCACACATTTTAATCTCATGATCACCTACCTTCCTGCAACCTAGAAGAAGGCCATTTACACCCTGTTCTGAAAAGGGGAGTACCTCACCAGCCAAGCCACCACTTGCACAAAGCCAGTCTACATCAGAAAGCCCTGCAATTTCCTTAACACTGCAATTTCCCAAGACCTCAGCAGCAAAGAAGGAGCCCTCTTCCAACGAACTTGAGGTAGGAAGCAAGGTGCAACATCAGATACAAGATAGATTACTCTATCCCACCAGGACAGCCCCAACTGGAAGTACTGAGAGTCAGCCATGACTCCCAACTAGCAGGGCTCTTCAGCTGCCGTAAGCCTCTTCACCTGATTGCACCTCTGGTATCCCTGGATGTGAGCAACAGTACACTCCTGTGTGGATTCTTGCAAGAAGTGTGCTTGGAACAAGAATCCACGCACAAGACCCCTTGGCACTCTAATACCTGCAGATACCTCAGCTAGACCTGGGGCAGCCATCACCCTAAATTTTACAGTGGAGCTCTCAGTGTCTGACAGATATACCGTTATCCTCACCAGTTAATAAATATCCAAATTTACCCCCACTGCCCACTATGGAAGAGATGACTCAAATCCTGGTCACACATATTGTCTGTCTCCATGGACTCCTCAAATGGGTCACATCTGACCAACGTCCACAATTTGTGTTATAGTTATGGCGCAAAACACCACAGCTGCTTGAGGTCCAAACCTACGCGTCCTCCAGCTATTACTCACAAATTGATGGCCAGAGTGAGAGAGTGTATCAAGTCTTAGAACAGTATATATGATGCTTTACAAATCCTCACCAGAATAACTGGTTGAATCTCCTGCTCCAACCAGAATTTTCCCACACCACCACCTACCATGTCTCCACTAGGCAGAGTCCATTCTCTGCAAACTTTGGGTTCCATCACTGTCTCCACCCAGCCATAATGCTGTCATCATAAACCCTGAAGCCACCAACTGGGTACAGCAGATCCACAAAGTAGAGGAGGAGCTTGAGACGCACCTTGAAAATGCCTAGAGGGACTACAGGAAATACACTGACCATCAGCACCAGGAATGACCAACGTTTGCAGCTGGACAAAAGGTCTAGCTCTCAGCACAACATATCCTGGCCTTGTTGCAAATTAGACTGCCAATGCCTCTGACTGCATATGATCAGCCAAATGATTGACCCACTGACAATCTGGGTCCAGCTGCCCAGATCCACAGGGCATACCTGGTGTTCTATGTACCACTGCTGAAGCCAAACGTCAATAAACTTTTGCTCACCAACAACAATCACTGCCCCCTTCAGTACGGGTCCAGGGTCACGATGAATATAAGGTGTGACCGGGTCAGGCCAGAGGGCTACAGGAGAGTGCTGGAAGGCAGATATATTAGCCCCAGGATAAGCAGATCCCTTTTCCCTTGGCAGGTCCCTCTACGTTGATTAGGACACTTGGGGCCAATCAAGGGCCTGCCAGAATCTGTTAAAAGCAGATAGGTGCATGCAATAGGAGTTGTGGGAGGAAAGCATGCTACTGCAGAGCTGGGCGGTGTGGATGCTGACAAGCACCAGGTACAGGTACACAGGTGAAGGGCAGGGGAAACCCTAGCCCCCCAACAGGGTGAACAGCTCTTCTGGGCCCCAGAGGTCTGAGAGAAGAGACCTCACTGGAGGGGAGAGACTGAGCTGGGTCCTGGTTTGTTGCCACCATGCCTGGAGCGGCTACCAGAGACTAAGAGGATCCTCCCCTTCCCCCGTCAGGGAGGCTGGGCGGAACCTTGTTCGGGCAAGCTATGGACAGCAAGCCCAGGTACATGGGGAGATTCTGAGGTAGAGAAGACTACCCCAGCCCACCGCTAAGTGGAAGCGCGAACCCACTGAGGCAGAGAAGGAACTCGGTCACAAAGGTTAATGAGATTTTGGATTTTAAAATCAAATGTGATTCCCTCTGGTACTCATTGACTGGGAAAAATATGGCTCCGAGAAGCACTCCTAGGAACAAATGTCCCAGGACTGTGTGTATGAGCTCAGAGCAGCTTTCCATACAGCTCCCCCCACCCCAATAAACCTGGCCTGGTGGGGGGTGGAGGGTGCCCCTGGAAGAGGGATGATATAAGGATTGGCATGACTCAAACCTGGGTTGGCAGAGCCACCAGTCAATGGTCACTCTGTGGCAGCTCTAACCTGGTTGGTCCCTGTGACCTGCAAGCTGCAGTGGACATACACTACAGGAATTCCTGCCTGAAAGACTCACTTGGCAGTTGCTTTTTAGGCTCCCAGTTGGACCCTTGATGCCATATAAGCCCACAGGGCATACTAGAAAGCATCCAGGCCACAATACAGATCCCCAGTGAGCCGCCACAAATAACTCTATTTTGCTCCCAAACTCCCAGCATCAAATATGGCTCTGAATTTGATTCTGACTCTTGCTCTGAACCCAGAACCCCGACACTAGTCCTGATCTCTGGTACAGACCTGGGCCCAAAAATCTGCTTGAGCCCCAATCTCTGCCTCAGGACCCTGACAAAGGGTTCTATGTGTATATATAAAAAAACTTTATTAAGTTTTCAATTATGTTATAGCTTAACACAATTCATTTTTGACACAGAAATATCATACGTAAAATATTAAGCCATTGTTTTAAAATTTCATTAACTTGGTAGACCTGAGTATTTATTGGGCACACAGACTTAAATCTAGATCTCCACTTGATAACAATTTTACCGTGAGATACATAAAAATACCAACCAGATTCTTCTTTCCCATTCTTTTAAGTTTTTCAACAATAGGGGCATGCATCTCTTTTAGTAGATCATTTTAAGTTTAACTCATAGCAGAAGAAAATAAATGTTTCTATCCTGACTTCTTGAGGGAAATTATTTCATTGTCTGAGTGGAATAAGATACAGCTACTTTTAATGTAACTTACTTTTGACTGACCTCATAATTTGTGTTTGTTTCTCAGGCAAGGTACTCTAAGAATGCAAATTCGGTTTCAAGTGCATGAGACAGTGATAATCAATATGTCATATCACACTGATCCTTCCCACTTGTTTTCCCACAACCTGTGCCTTCTTTTCCTAATTCAGATCATCTTTTTGACTCTCTCTTCAGTAATGATAATGATCAGTAGCACAAGAAGATCCAGCAACTCTCGGTCTACAGGTACAGTATATCAAAGATGCTTACATTTAACCTTGCTCTCCAAATAGTCTACGTCAGTGGTTCTCAACTTATTTACCATTGTGGCTGCATATGCGGCTCTCTGTGTGTTATGTGGGCCCCATTCACACAATGTATACATACTACCTGTGAGCTCATTCGGCCACAAGCAGCCCGCAGGTTGAGAATCACTGCACTAGGTATTATCCATAAACAACAGAATTGTATTGAACAAGTGTAGCGTTCTCAAGATATGAATATCTCCAATCATCCATTTTAGAATTTATCCAAATCAACCGTTCATGTTAAGTCACTGCTCATTTTTACTACACAGTACTCCCAATGCTGTTACTTTCCACACTTGGCTTAAGGTCTGAACATGTTTTGAATCTTTTGGTTTGTTATGGCATCAAACATTATCTGTGTTTCCTCAAATAAAGTGTCAGCAACCAGAGAGTTAGGATCTAAATCACATCTGAAAATGATATTAAGTCCTAAGATAGCCCATGGAGCTCTAGGAAACACATGGTCACAAGCAAGTTCTAACTGGAACTAAAACAAACAAAAAAACTCTTAGCAAATTAAAACATTAAATGCATTCAAACATGAAAAAGTGTACGTGTTCAAGTGAATGCTTTGTTAACATGCAAACAACACTAGCTGGCAAGATGTTCTCCTTGCGAAAGTTTAATACAGTAATATATAAATATTGGGGGTTTTGTCTAGAACACAGTGGTCTACGGAACCTGCCAATTCAAATTGGATTATATTTCTATCACAGTTTACAAAGGTAACACAAATAATAGTGCTGTTGATACAATTATGTGTGTAATTTCATGCCCCTGTTCTCCCATCCTCCCCCTCCATCCCACACATCTCTCTCACACACAGGCTACATTAAATTGTTAGGGTTTAATATTGTTGTCTGGATTAGTGTAGGAAAATGTGCTACTTTCTCTAACATATAGATGTTAGGAAAGAAATAAGAAAGGCATGCCCTTATAGACAAATTAAATTCCTTTTATTTTTCTGTTATTAACTTTGCATGGCTCTCTTTGAACTGACAGGCAATACATACCACTGCCACTTTCCCCTGACAATAAGTCAAGTGTGCTTGGTACCTTTAAGATGGGTACATCTTTGACTGCCCTCAAAGTCTCTGTTTCAAGGCTCTCAGGTTACTGTTCAACATTCTAAGGCTAAACAGCTAGTAAGTCCACTGCAAGAATCACTAAATTTACAGAGACCTGATTTTAAATTTTCATTTGAATCAGAGTCATCATACTGTGCATGTTTCCACAGAAAAATCTAACCTGAATTTCAAAATTTACTTTCTTTCCCGCATACTACCCAAAAAGAAATGTTTATATATTTTCCATCAGAAGAGTCATTTCCTGCATACATAATAATTGAGTCAGAAAACTGCGATCTTGCAATAACCCTTTATAATCTTGCAAAATGTTTACAATGTGTGTGGGTGTGTAAGCTGATGGAAGGTTGTTTCATAAGAACAGTCTGAGTTGTAAAAGTTACAACTCAGACTGTTCTTATGAAACATCCTTCCACCCCTCTCCCTCAAAATGTAATTTTTAAAATATTCACTAATTCAAAAAATACCATTTCCTCATAAGTCTCCATCCTGTCAATTCTGCTTGCACTTATAAGTATGTTTTCATAGCAACACATGGGAGGTAAGCGCATAAACCCATTAATAAATAACAGGATTTGTGCAACTATCTTCTGTATGTCCCTTTGGGCATCTACCCCTTAAAATATTCTAAATCATTTCAGCATGGATTTAATGTGGTTCAAAATGTGAGAAGAGGTTTTACCTTTCTCCTGGGTCTTTTACTTTAAACCCAGATGTATTGCTAATCTAAATTTAAATAATTCCCGTAACACACACACACACACACACACACACACACACACACACATACACACACACGGAGTATAATCAGTTTATTATATCATTATTTGTCAGGGAAATGATCCATAAAGTGATGCACTTGATTTTTTAAAAAACTCAAACTGTAAAACCTATGCACAAATGTGTTTTACAGCAGTTTATCTTTTTTATATTTGTAAATCTACAACCTGGAAGTGGATTAAGATTGGAATGCTTTAATTTGCAGATCTCATATTAAAAACATCATTCTTTTTCTGCCAGGGTGCTATTATGCATGGAAACTTGCAAAAAGAAAGTTGCCTACTTAACATCAGGTTTTTTTTGTTTGTTTGTTAACTACCAAAAGATATAAAGCTAAATTCTGTAGTCCTTAGTCATGCCCCTGAAATCAGAACATTGCACTGGGATTTGGCCCAATACTGTAACATAGGAAATGACCGGTTGGATTGGACTAGTGGTCCATCTACTCAAGAATCCTGTGACTGATTGATGCTTCAGAGCAAGCACCTTGCAGTACATAGTTATGAGATACCCTGACCACAGAGAAATCCCCAATAGCTAGATTCTGGCCCATGTTACAAAGCAGTGGTTTTATGACCCTTCCAAAATTGTTGATTTTATAATATTTATTATAACAACTCTGGCTAATTTTGTTAGTCACACATATGTCTAATTCTTTTTTGAATCCTGCTAAGTTCTTGGTCCCATTGATATCATGTGGCAATGAATTCCACAGATTAATTGCATGTAGTCTGAAAAAAAATCCTTTTATCAATTTTCTATTTGCCACTTTTCTATTTCATTGAATTTTTGTATTTTGAGAAAGTTATTAGATTTTCCCAATCCATCTTCTGCATACCATTCATTTTTTGTATACTTTTGTCATTTCTCCTCTTACTTGTATCTTCTGTTAGGTAAATAGTTCCAATCTTTTCAGTCTCTCATCATATGAGAGGTTTTCCATTACCATAATCCTTCTCATTATTCTTCTCTGAATATCCTTTAGTTCTGCTATATCCTTTCTGAGCGAGTGTGACCAAAACCAAATACTGTATAGTATTTCAGGCTTGTATATGTCTGTTTTATTTATATATTGGTTTCTTCGTTGCAATTGTTAGAATGAACGTTAATGGCATTGGTCTTGTCACTGGACCACTGTACAATTAGGAAATGGATTGAGATCATACATTCATGTTATATATTTCACCCAACGGCCATTATATTTTTATAGACAATTCTGATCTGGATCAGATTCAAACCAGTGAAAGGCATCACCATCCCTTCTCATTAGGTTGAGAAGGCAAAGTAGAAAGTTTCCTCCCAGTGCCTTTGCGTACACCTTTTATGAACCTATTTCCTATTATGCATACATTGGAGCGCACCTTACCAATACAATCCAACAATAAGATGTTACAAGGACCCTGTGCAAAACCATGCAGAAGAAAAAAGGTTATGGCACCAGGATACAGAATAAACAGAACAGATACCCATTATAATGTTAAAATGCAGATACATTTTACAGACAAAATTTGTTTCAACAAAGTTAAATTATAAGATGCAATTTAAATGATTTCTCATCTGCTTCAAATTTGCACAGAAGGAACTTCAAAAAGATAAGGAAGCATCATCATCATTCTGAAAATGAAACTGCCATCCAAAGTCACATTAATGTTGCTCATTCTCCTCTGAAGAAATAAGCACATAACTCACTTGCAGCAGCTGACTCTTTAGAGGGGAAACACCATAAAATTTTCGATATCCTCCAGGGCAAATGTCTGCCTGGGTAAGATAGTGAAGAATTATGGGATATGTGAACCTTAAGCAACCTCCCAATTGATTATACTTAAATTAGCTGCCAGCACTATGACAGTTTTAACCATCAAAATGCATTGATCCATTGGACTTGCAATGGACACAGGTCATTTTGAGCTTTGCAAAAATATGCAGGATAAGCCTCTTTACACAGCAAGTGTTTTAGAGCTAGCAAAAACATTAAATACATTTAACTAATAAAATGTAATAGTTATGACATAATGGGCTTTCATCTAATACCTTTCTCAAGTACTATTAGGTATTGTTTCACCGATGATAAATATCTTCTTCACACAAGCATCTTCAAAGTAAAATTAGTGTTTCACCACTGCATCATATTACTGTAACCAAGAGGTAATTACTATCAAGAGATGAAGTCTCAGATAATATTTGCTAACCCTTATTCACACCTGTTCTTTATAGTAACGCCCTTGCCTACTGTTTCAGTGGAATGGGTTGTGGGTCAAGCTGGAACAGATGAAACTCAGTGCCCACAAGGGAAGGGGGAGGCAAGAGCACTTGCGTGGCTAGGCAGTAGCTTGACCCCTCCTCCTCTTTGGGTCCTCTGGCTCCAGTTGGCTGGGCTGGAAAGAGTGGGTGGGCTGATTGGCTCAGGCAATCCCCCAACCACGCTATTTAAAACACTTCCCAAGTCTTCTGGGGTCTCCTTCTACATTCTAAATCTGGACTCTATTGGCAGAAAGCCCATAGCCAAATCAGCTACCACATATGGGGTGAATCCAAACAGGCTGAAAATGGATCAGATGACACAGAAAAGTAAATTAGAGCTCCCTGCATAAGCTGTGAGGAATCTATTCCTATGATTTAAGAGACAAAATGGCTAATCAGGATTAAGATAATCAAACCATCCTTAGATCATTCATAGATCATAAATTATTCCAGATATCTTAAGAGAAATGGGATGGTTTGATGGAGATGTGAAGAGGACTTAGATCCCTCTTCATCTTCCAAGGGCCAAATATACCTGTTCTCCAAAATGCGCTGTTTATGGAAGTATGGAAAAGCGTATGTAGATGATGGGAGAGGATTAGGTGGAGTGGGTAGGGTGTGAGGGATTTGGTGGTTGGGCAATAATGGGGCTGGACTGGGCTGCCAAGAGTATTTTGCCATAGAACATCACAAATATCCACAAATGAGGGCGTAAATTTTTAAGGGAGAGCCTTGTCAAATCACATGATCATTGAAAGTGTCGGGTTTTAATGATTTTGTTTGAAGGAGAGGAGAGAGGGCACTTTGCATATGTTTATGAAGGCTATAGGAAGAGGAAGGGGCAGTTACAAAGATCAAAGTTGAGAAAAAGTAACCGAAGAGACTAGGTGTGACACTAGTCAAGAACATAGGGAATGGAAAGGAGTGTAGGAGAATAAAGCAGCTGATATGTAGGAGTGGAAGACATATAAAACCGTCTTCTTGTGAAGAGGAGAATCTTGGTCTTCATGGAGAAAAAATGGGAGTTTTCTGAAAGAACCAAGAATGGAGTAGATGTGGTCAGAGCAACAAAGTGGTGCTGGATGTCAAAAAGCACAAGAATTAAGATATTCTCCCTTTATAGAATTACCTGTTTATCTTTGTAAGGCCAAAAAAATTAAAATTTATATATAATAAAATGAAAGGAAATCAAAAGGACAGCTGTATAGTACACTAACTCTTCCTGCACAAACAGCTTCCTGACACTCACACATAGCCATATATTCAGCATCATATCAGCTTTCAAAAGGTTTCCCATTGGGACCTTAAGTTTTGAATTTCATAGAAAGGTAGGGCTACAAGGGACCTGAGAGATCATCTATTCCATCCTTCCATACGGAGGCCGGACCATGTATACCTACACCATTCCTGACAAGTGTTTGTCTAACCAGATCTTTGAAACCTGCATTGACAGGGATTGCACAACCTCCCTAAATAACCTATTCCTGTACTTACCTACACTTATATTTAGAAAGTTTTTCCTAATATCTAATTTTAATCTCCCGTGCTGCAGATTAAACACATTACTTCTTGTCCTACCTTCAGTGGACATGGAGAATAATTGATTACCGTCCTCTTGGAAACAGTCCTCAGCATATTTAAAGTCTGTTATTATGTCCCCTCTCAGTTTTCTTTTCTAAAGACTAATATGCCCAGTTTTTTTAACCTACCCTCATAGGTCAGGTTTTTTAAACATTTTATCATTCTTGCTGGTCTCCTCTGGACTCTCTAAAATTTGTTCATATCTTTCTTAAAGCATGGCACGCAAAAGTGGACAAAATATTCCAGCTGGGGCATCATCAGAACTGAGCAGAGCAGACCAATAACCTCCCATGTCTTACATACAACATTCCTGTTAACACGTCCCAGAATATCAGTCTCTTTCACAACTGTACCACATTGTTGGCTCAGACAGTTTGTGACGCACTTTAACACCCAGATTTTTTTTTAGAAGTACTGCTGCTTAGCCAGGTCTTTCTCGTTTTGTATTTGTGCATTTGATTTTTCCTTCTTAAGTGTAGTACTTTGCACTTATCTTTATTGAATTTCATCTTATTTATTTACAAGTTATCCATTTTCTCAAGATCATTTTGAATTCTATTCCAGGTCTCCAAAATACTTGTAACCTCTCCCTACTTGGTGTCATCCACAAATTGATAAGTATAATCTTCACCCCGAATATCCAAGTCATGAATTAAAATGCTGAATAGTACCAGTCAAGCTAATCCCTAAGAACCCCAATACTCTATGCGACTAGATTCCCTGGTGTGCAGCTTGGGACTGTGGTGGGCCCACTGCACACCCCTGACTCTCTCCCTAGATTGCCCCTGCTTACCCCCGCTTGCCAGGAGCCGATCAGAAAAAAAGAAGCGACAAGCTACCACAAGCAACAAGCTACAAGCCAAACAAACTTGGTGGAATGATGATAATGACTGTGACATGGTAATGCCAGGGCACAACATATATAAGAATGACAGAATAGGTCATGCTGCTGAAGGAGTGGCACTCTAGGTCACAAAAAGCATAGAGTCAAATAAAGTAAGAGAGAATGAGAATGACCATACTGGATCAGACCAAAGATCCATCTAGCCCAGTATCCTGTCTTCCGACAGTGGCCAGTGCTAGGTGCCCCAGAGGGAATGAACAGAACAGGTAATCATCAAGTGATCCATCCGCTGTTGCCCATTCCCAGCTTCTGGCAAACACAGGTTAGGGACACCATCCCTCCCCATCTTGGCTAATAGCCATTGATGGACCTATCCTCCATGAATTTATCTAGTTCTTTTTTGAACCCCGTTATACTCTTGGCCTTCACAGCATTCTCTAGCAAGGATTTCCACAGGTTGACTGTGTGTTGTGTGAAGAAATATTTCTGTTTGTTTGTTTTAAACCTGCTGCCTATTAATTTCATTTGGTGACCCCTAGTTCTTGTGTTATGAGGAGTAAATAACACTTCTTTATTTACTTTCTCCACACTAGTCATGATTTTATAGACCTCAATCATATCCTCCTTTAGTCGTCAATTTTCCAAGCTGAAAAGTCCCAGTTTTATTAATCTCTCCTCACCTGGAACCCGTTCTATAACCCTAATAATTTTTGTAGCCACTTTCTGTACTTTTTCCAAAATATCTTTTTTGAGATGGGGCAACTATATCTGCACAAAGTATTCAAGATGTGGGCGTACCATAAATTTGTATAGAGGCAATATGAAATTTTCTGTCTTATCTACAACTTTCTTAATGATTCCCAACATTGTTGGCTTTTTTGACTGCTGTTGCACACTGAGTGGATTTTTACAGAAAACTATCCACAATGACTCCAAGATCTCTTTCTTGAGTAGTAAGAGCTAATTTAGACCCCATCATTTTATACGTATAGTTGGGATGTTTTCCCATGTGCATTACTTTACATTTAACAACACTGAATTTCATCTGCCATTTTGTTGCCCAGTCACCCAGTTTTGTGAGATCCCTTTGTAACTCTTCGCAGTCTGCTTTGGACTTAACTATCTTGAGTAGTTTTGTATCATCTGCAAAGTTTGCCACCACACTGAATGAATATGTTGAATAGAACTGGTCCCAGTACAGACTCCTGGGGAACACCACTATTTAACTCTCTCCATTCTGAAAACTGACCATTTATTCCTACCCTTTGTTTCCTATCTTTTAACTAGTTACTGATCCATGAGAGGACCTTCCCTCTTATCCTATGATTGCTTACATTGCTTAAGAGCCTTTGGTGAGCCTTTGGTGAGGGGCCTTGTCAAAGGCTTTCTGGAAATCTAAGTACACTATATCCCAGGGGTCGGTAACCTTTGGCACACCTGAGCTATTCCTTGTAGGTGACAAATCTTAGAAACTGATCCAGATTGAAGTGTCAATAGGGGAGGTTTTGGAACAAACTGATAAATTGAAAAATAATAAGTCCAGGTGGTATTCACCCAGGAATTCTGAAGGAAATCAAATATGAAAATGCAGAATTACTGACTACTATCAGATGACTGCCAAATAGCTAATGTAATGCCAATTTTTAAAAAGACTCCAGAGGTGATCCTGGCAATTGCAGGCCGGTAAACCTAACTTCAGTACCAGGCACACTGATTGAAATATTAGTAATGAAAGGAATTATTGGACACAAAAGATGAACACAATATATTGGGAAGAGTCAACACAGCTTTTGTAATGAGAAATTATGTCTTAATAATACCTGTATATTAAAATTCTTTAAGGGTGTCAACAAGCATGTGGACAAGGGTGATCCAGTCCATACAATATACTTGGACTTTCAGAAAGCCTTCCATAAAAGGTCCCACACTAAAGTCTCTTAAGCAAAGTAAGCATTCATGGGTTAAGAGGGAAGGTCATCAAATGGATCAGTAACTGGTTAAAAAAAAAAAAAGGACACACTGTTCATAATGGAGAGAGGTAAAGAGAGGGGTCCCACAAGGATCTGTACTGGGAACTATGCTGCTCAATATATTCATAAATGATCTGGAAAAGGGGGTAAACAGTGAGGTGACAAAGTTTGCAAATGATGCAAAATTATTCAAGATAGTTAAGTCCAAAGCTGATTGAAAAATTGCAAAGGCTTTTCACAAAACTGGGTGATTGGGCAACAGAATGGCTCATGAAGTTCAATCTTGATGAATGCAAAGTAATGCACATTGGAAACAGGGCCGGCTCCAGGCACCAGCGAAGGAAACAGGTGCCTGGGGCGGCCAATAGAAAGGAGCGGCATGTCCTTCATTCCTTCTCTGACACTTCGGCGGCAGCTCAATCAATTTTTTTTTCTTTGCCACTTGGGGCAATAAAAAAGCTGGAGCCGGCCCTGATTGGAAAACATATCAACTACACATATAAAACGATGGGGTCTAAACTGGCTATCCTGTCACCGGTCATCCTGTCAAGAAAGAGATCCTGGAGTTATCATGCATAATTCTCAGAAAACATCTGTTCAATTTGCAGCGGAAGTAAAAAAAAACCTAATAAAATGTTAGGAACCATTAGGAAAGGAAGAGATAATAAGACAGAAAATATTGTAATGCCATGTAGCAGGGTGGTCACCCGCTCCCTGGTCTGGAAAGGGTTACAGCCAGCCCGGAGAGAGGGCTGGGGCTGTGAGCTAAAAGGGAGGCTGATGGGAGAAGCAGCCGCACCTGGACCATGCCCCAATCAGACCTCAGCTGGCCCTGATAAAAGGGCTATGAGCCAAAAGCTAGACACACTCTCCCTCCAGCTTCAGGGGGAGAAGGACCTAGCTGCCTGGGAGCTGAGGGTGCAGGCAACAGAACAGGGCTGGGGAAAGGCGAGAGGAGCTGGGGAGCTCCCGCCTGGCAACTCCCCAGACTGCAGGCCCTGTGCGAGGGCAAACCAGGTACTGGGGTTGCAAAGGCTGCAGCCCAGGGGTTAGACAAAGGCAGCAGGTCCAGCCTCCCCTTTGCCAATGATGAGGGCTTGTACACTGCAGTCTGCCCCAGTGAACGGGGGCTAGATAGTGACTGGCAGTAGCCATAGACTGAGGCGAGGTGGGGATAGAGGGTTGGGGGTTCCCCGAGATGGGGAGGGGTGATAAAGGGGCACCGGGGTCTGGGAGGGACCCGGGGCCAGCAGCAAGGCGAGACACCGGCCTGTAGAGGATGCTCCAAAGGCTGGAAAAGCTAATTCTCTGGATGACCAGCAGGAGGCACTGCGCTACATGCCACTATCTAAATCCATTGTAAACCTACATCTTGAATACTGCATGTAGTTCTGTTCACATCTCTCAAAATGGATATTGGAATTGGAAAAAGGACAGAGAAGGTCAACAAAAATTATTAAGGCTATAGGACAGCTTCTGAATGAGGAGAGATTAAAAAGACGAACAGTTCAGCTTAGAAAAGAGATGATTAAGTGGAATATGATAGAGGTCTATAAAATCATGAAATAGTGTGGAGAAAGTGAATAAGGTTATTTACCCCTTCACATAACATAAGGACCAGGGGTCACCAAATTAAATGAATAGACAGCAGGATTAAAAGAAATATAAGGAAGCACTTCTTCACACAATGCACAGTCAACCTGTGGAATTCATTGCCAGGTGATGTTGTGAAGGCCACAAGTCTAACTCGGTTTGAAAAAGAATTAGGTAAGTTCATGGAGGATAGGCCCTTCAGTGGCTATCAGCCAAGATGATCAGGGATGCAACCCCATCCTCTGGTCATCCCTATGCCTCTGACTGCCAGAAGCTGAGCCTGGATGACAGGGGATGGATCACTTGATAATTGCCCTGTTCTGTTCATTCCCTCTGAAACAGCTGGCACCACCCAATGTTGTAAGACAGGATATGGAGTTAGATAGACCATTGGTCAGACCCAGCCTTCCCATTCTTATGTTCCTATATACATTGCAGTATATTTATACAATCAGATCCAGGTGAAAAACATTACAGAACAAATACAGTTTGTTTTGTTCAAAAAAGCTTAAGAAAGTTAGGTCAAATCAAATGTATATTTACTGAATCCTTCATTATTAATTAGGAATTAAGGGAGTATGACCATAAATGTGTATATTCATATTTTCAGTTATTCTGTCAAATTTACAGTGTTTGGTGCAGTTCAGGGAGGACGTCCAGGCTCCATGGTAGCCAATGGCAAAATCACATTGACTTAAATAGGATCCATATTTTCACACCAGTTCTCAGACTTATCATCCCTTTTGTTTCACATTGTGAGTGAGTGGTCTCCAATTACATGAATGAGAAATAATTAGTACTGAACTTTAAATACAGTCAGAATACTCCTAGTGACACACTACTGCTTAATTATTACCAAACGTGTCCTAAGTAGCAGAAATTACAGCAGCAGTAAGCTATTAACAAATCTGAGGGTTTTTAAAACCAAACTTTAAATAAATAATAAGCCAACCTTACAACTACAGCCCACTGTGAGAAGATAAAGAAACAACATCCACCCATAGTCCTCTTGCCTGCTTTTAAACTTCAATCCATTTTCATTAATCTTTCAGTTTAGTTGCTGTTGAACATGATTTGAAAACACCAAATAATGCTTTCAGGGGTTGCATTATTGCACAACACGAGCAATGATTTGCATATGCATTGTTTAATAAATCCTAATGGCTGTTCTATATCTAAAAGTATTTATTCTTAAGCATAAAAGGCATTATCACCAAATGGACGTAATTAGTCTTCTAACATCTAACACCATTAATTTGGTAGTTATTTAACAATGCTAATGACATACATTAAAATGATTTACTAGAACATGTTAGCAGAAATGTGCAATTAGGTGATAACTTTCCTATTTGACTTAACGTTTTGGGGTCATAGTTTACTACAATTGAACACAGAGCAGTACTACTGATGTTGTTTTAAAAGAACTCTTGATGACATATTTAAAAATGTATAATGCTAGTATTAACTTTATCAACAATCCACATCCATGTCTAATCATATGATATAAATCAAACCAGAAAGATTTAATCAGAGAGAAATTTTGACAAGTTGTTAAACTCTCACCAAAATTATGCTGCATTTTAAGGTCAGGTTATTGCAATATAACAAATCACAACCTAAACTTAATTGTGAAGATATTCATGAATAAAAATCATTTTTAGGATATTCTGCTCACAGTGAACACAATTTCACAGAAACGCTATATGAACATTTTCCTCTTAACACCAAAGTTTCATTTTATTGAAAAAAATGATAAAACTTTCTATTTCAGAAATAAAAGAGAAACAGGTGTAGTAATAAGTAACAATATTTCTAGTAATATAATGATAGGTACCTTAGAAATGTGACAGAGTGGTGAGACAAAAACAAACAGGAGATTTGTGCTTATAGAAAGATACTGCTATATCTACTGAAGATGAAGAGACAACACTATCAGTTTCAAAGTACAGAGACAGATGAGGGGGAAGAGATAGTTGAGAAAGTAAGGTGGTCTGTCACAACATCCCCCTCT
This sequence comes from Trachemys scripta elegans, assembly GCF_013100865.1. NCBI lineage: Eukaryota > Metazoa > Chordata > Testudines > Emydidae > Trachemys > Trachemys scripta. The sequence continues at coordinate 88,889,290 of NC_048304.1, read as the reverse complement.
TCTCTCAGCTTGTTTCAGATTATGTACTGACCTAGAGTTACAGTGGCTGAAGTTCTACTAGACTCTGCAGCCTGATTTTGTTTATTTTGCTTTCCAAGGACTTGCCTGTCGTGTATTAAAAGGGGTAAGTTGTTCTGGGGTACAGATAGGTATGCAGGTGTGGTGGGGCGATTGCCCCACGCCCAGAGAGGGTGGGCTGCAGCAGGCCTAGGCGCCTGCGCAGCCGCACAACCAATCAGGGAAGGGCTTACAGAGGGCCAATCAGAAGGCAGATTGGGGCCAGCCAATCAGGGCCCGCCTCAGCCATATAAAAGACTGCCCAGAGCAGGCGCAGTCTGTCTGTCTCAGGCCTTCAGAGGGGAAGGTCTGTCTCCAGAGCTGGGAGTCCAGCACCACGGACAGCGCAGTGCAGGCCAGCCTGAGAGAGTGGGAGAAGGCCCTACTCCATAGCCTGCCAGGCGGCAGGCCGGGGAGGAGGCGGCCTAGCATAGAGAAGGGCTGTTGGGGAAGCGGTCCAGAGGGATAGACAGAGGAGGAAGGAGAAGGAAGACAGTGAGACTGTCACCCGAGGGCCTCTGGACCGGGACTCAGAGTAGTAGGTGGGCTTGAGTCCCCCCCCTTTTTCCCCCTTTGCTTGCTGTGCTGCCCCACGCACAGCCACAGGCCGCAGGGAGCGGCCGGTCAGAACCACACCAGGTCCTGGACTGTGAGGATCGGACTCGAGGGTGTGGGGCTATTGTCTTACCCCCTCCAGGAAGGGGGTGTGAATGGACAAAGGGACACTGTCGGAGGACAGTGCTCCGGAAGTGGACGCCGACGTCGGGAGCAACGCAAGCCCGTGCACCCAACGAAGGCGAGACGACAGATGGGACGCCACCCAAAGAGGGCGCTCTACTGGTGCAAACTAATTCCCCGAGACGACCAGGAGGGGGCTCCACAGCGGTGAGCAACCGACCCTGTCACAGCAGGTTATCAACAAGTTTCAGTGAGCTCATGCAGATTGTGTGGCACGGAATGTATGAAACTGAAATGCTCCCACATCATGGTACTAATTTTCAGTACACAACCATAGAGTGGCATCTGACTGATATATTGAGCCTTTTGTATATTATTGTTTGTGTTGGACTTCATATTCTGTGTAAAATAAAGTTCCACAGTTCTATTCATCTTTTGCAGAACAAAGCTGAAGAGTGGATTGCTTAGTGTGTTAAATGAAACAATCCATTATTGATTATTATTTGTATTCTAGTAGGGCCAATGTGTTAAGCTCTGTCCAAGTGTATAGGAAGAAAGCCTGTACCTCAAAGTGCCCAAAGTCTAATAAGGAATCCTTCCTTTCCAACCTAATCTATTTGCTTTTATTCCTACAGAAGCCTCTGACACTTCTTCCTATGTTTTGTTGCTGGCATAGCTACCTCCTCTGTAGTAATGCTACAAAAAAATGACATTGCTGCACCTGTGCTTGTCACTTCCTAGCTCACTATTAGTTCCTATCATAGTCTGAAACTCTACATTTTATGTTGGAAACGGGTTACTACTTTGTACAATACAACTGTTATACTTTGGTTATAACTCATCCCCGCTCCCTCCCATTTCATTGGGCAAAGCAGTAAGAATATCAGTGACAACGGAATCAGGTACATAAATAATGATACAACCACTAGAGGCACTGGGAGCAACCAGTAGTTAAAGCATCAGCAAGAGGTGGCTCTAATTGTAGTAACAGGCACAATATGATCAAGGAGCAGTAATTACATAGATATGAATAGTTTCAATTTTAGTCCTTTTGCAGCCATCACTTTTCTCCATTTATAAGGCAACACTGGCAGCATTGCTGCTAAAAAGAACTGGCTTTTTTATTGGCATTATATGAAAATAGCACTTTCTTCTGGTGACAAGAACATTTTCTGTTGTCCTACACCTGCTGGGTGGTGCTGGAAGGTGAAGCATGTTGAAAGGCAGCATAAAATTCTTTTGGCTTCTTTGGAAATAACTCTGATCCGAAATAAAATTGTCCATGCAACTATAACCGAGCTGGCTTTCAAGCAAAGGGCAGCAGCACCAAAGAATATTGCCATTGTGGAGGGAAGGGCACCTATTCTGAGCCCCGAATTCAGTGATATTGGAATGTATCTTTTATACATCACCGTGATGCTTTACTGTGTGCCCATGTGACTTAACTTTTCAAATGCAAACTGAAAAAAAAAAAATCTTACATCTCTCTGAACTAAAATAAAACAACACACAGGTGTAGCCACTGACCTAAGCTGATGACTCTCAACCACTGCACGATTACAAACACAAATTGTAAAGAAGAGAGCTGGAGATGTGCAGTGCTGTTCTCTCCTTTTGCTCTTCTAGGCTAGGAAGAGAGTCTATCTAGCAACAGGTATCAGTTTCCCACTTTTGAGTTTAGATGTCTCTCTCTTGTTACCTCTGCCACAAATGCCTTTGTTATATATATAAAAGCAGTTCTTCTCTCAGTCTGAGCCTGTGATGTTGTCAGCCTGGTCTGCCTGCCTGTCGCACTGTATCAATGATTGTCAAAGTGACCTGATTACACCTAGTGGGTTCAGTGCTTGTCTGTGTGCTCTGCTCCAAGAGCTCTGCTTCTGCTGCTTTTGACTGCTCTTGCAGACTGAATCTGTACTGCCATCAGTCTGTAACCAACTCTGATTCGTCTGTGTAAAGCATGTACAGTTACTTACAGAACTCTTGCTGCCATCGCCACGCTGTGCTCTACACAATGGCCTAGCTGCTGCTGGTTGTTGCTGTACTGTGCTACTGTCTTCCATAATGCCCATAAGGCAAACTGCACACCTTCAGTAGAGGAGGGAATGTTTAATTGACGGACTGTGTCTACAGCTAGTCAAGGACACCCAGAAAATACTAAAGTATATGTCATCTGCCCTTTTAATGGCACTGACTGCTATGGTGCATAAGAGATTCCCATTATGATAGTATCTTACTGAACAAAGACCTTATAAATCATTGCCATTCCACAAAGCCTGTTCTGTTATAAAAACAACAAGGAGTCTGGTGGCACCTTAAAGACTAACAGATTTATTTGGGCATAATCTTTCGTGGGTAAAAACCTCACTTCTTCAGATGCATAGAGTGAAAGTTACAGATGCAGGCATTATATACTGACACATGGAGAGAGGGGAATTTCTTCGCAAGTGGAGAACCAGTGTTGACAGGGCCAATTCAATCAGAGTGGATGTAGTCCACTCCCAATAATAGATGAGGAGGTGTCAATTCCAGGAGAGGAAAAGCTGCTTCTGTAATGAGCCAGCCACTCCCAGTCCCTATTCAAGCCCAGATTAATGGTATTAAATTTGCAAATGAATGTTAGTTCTGCTGTTTCTCTTTGAAGTCTGTTTCTGAAGGTTTTTTGTTCAATAATAGTGACTTTTAAATCTTCAAAAGAATGACCAGGGAGATTGAAGTGTTCACTTACTGGCTTTTGTATGTTACCATTCCTGATGTCTGATTTGTGTCCATTTATTCTTTTGCGGCGGGACTGCCCGGTTTGGCCAATGTACATGGCAGAGGGTCATTGCTGGCACATGATGGCATATAGAACATTAGTAGCTGTGCAGGTGAATGAGCCCTTGATGGTGTGGCTGATGTGGTTGGGTCCTTGATGGTGTTGCCAGAGTAGATATGGGGACAGAGTAGGCAACGAGGTTTGCTACAGGGATTGGTTCCTGGGTTGGTGTTTCTGTGATGTGGTGTGTAGTTGCTGGTGAGTATTTGCTTCAGGTTGGAGGGTTGTCTGTAAGCGAGGACTGGCCTGCCTCCCAAGGTCTGTGAGAGTGAGGGATCATTTTCCAGGATAGGTTGTAGATCGTGGATAATGCGCTGGAGAGGTTTTAGCTGTTTTGTTCTGTTATAGTTCTCATGCCCTTCCAGTCATAGTTCACATTCTACTCCTGCTATTTCCATCATTAGTTTTTCAGAATTAAAATATTCTCAAATAGGACCTCCAAATACAGTTGGTATCTGAACCCAAATATTCCCCTATTCAATGAGCAGATTACAGCTGGTCAGAAATGTTTTCAGCAAAATGATTTTTCAGTAGAAAATGCAGATTTGTCAAAACTTTTCATGGTAAACAGTTGGTTTCAATGAAACTTTCATCAGTAAAATTCCTCAGGTCCAGGATGGAATTTCTAGTCAAAACAGGAGAGAAACCCACCTGAGAATAGCCAATAGCCCAAGGATTAGGGCAATCATCTCGCATGTGGAGGATTTAGGCTTAAGTCCCCATTATGAATTAAGCAGAGTTAGGGTAACCAAATGTCCTGAGTTTATTGGGACAGTCTCGATTTTGGGGTCTTTTTCTTATATAGGCTCCTATTACCCCTATCCCTGTCCCAATTTTTCACACTTGCTGTCTGGTCACCCTAAGCAGAGCAAAGTCTTGAACCAGCATTGTTCACATGCCAGGTGAGTGCCCTAAATGCCGGCTATTGGCTGTTCTGGGCTGGGCCTCTCTCTTTTTTGTGAAAATTTTTGAAAGGTCTCAGTTTCACTCCAGTGCAGAACATGAAAAAATTTGACATCTCAATATTTTTTTTGCAAGACATTTCCCACCCAGCTCTACATCGAAGAGCACCTTGTACAACACTAGAGCTGCTAACCTTGGCATACTGGCCTATTTCTACCAGGGGTAATTTCACTCTATTATCCAAAAAAATTTCTCTTCTCCCTCCATTACTTTTTAATTCCAGTTTAAGGAAGATTCTGTGTGGTGCTGACCAATTTCAGTTATGGACAAGTGATGCCATACATATAATCTTTAAAGTGCTTAAGGGATCCTTCCTGATGAAAGGCTCTCTAAACAGGTAGATTACAGTCAGGCACATAATGAAAGTCATAGATTATATATAGGGTCCTACCAAATTCATGGCCATGAAAAACGTGTCACGGACCATGAAATCTGGTCGTCCCCCCCATGAAATTTGATCTTTTGTGTGCTTTTACCCTATACTATACAGATTTCATGGGGGAGACCAGCATTCTCAAACTGGGAGTTGCGGGTGGAGAGGGGGATCCACAGGGTTATTTTACGGGGGTTACAGTATTACCAGCCTTACTTTTGCGCTGCCTTCAGAGCTGGGTGGATAGAGCGCAGCGGCTGTTGACCAGGCACCCAGCTCTGAAGGCGATGCCATGCCAGCAGCAGTGCAGAAGTAAAGGTAGCGATACCAGATCATGCCACCCTTTACTTTTGCGCTGCTGCCTTCAGAGCTGGGTGGCCAGAGAGTGGCGGCTGCTGACTGAGGGCTCTGCTCTGCAGTCAGCAGCGCAGAAGTAAGGGTGGTAATACCGTGGTGCTGTCAGTGGCTCTGCCTTCAGAGCTGGGCTCTTGGCCAGCAGCGGCTGCTCTCCAGCTGCCCAGCTCTGAAGGCAGTGCTGTCATCAGCACCAGTGCAGAAGTATGGGTAGTAGTACTGCAATCCCCCCACACAATAACCTTGTTATCCCTCCCCCCCGCCACACACACAACTCCTTTTGGGGTCAGGACCCCTACAATTACAACACTGTGAAATTTCAGCTTTAAATAGCTGAAATCATGAAATTTACAATTTTAAAAATCCTATGGCCATGAAATTGACCAAAATGGACTGAGAATTTGGTAGGGCCCTAATTATATACCACAAATTGATATGGTATATGGTTCTTTTTAGGGGTTGTTTCTTTTTTCCTCCTTACTTGCTAACCCAACCAATCAGCTTATAAACTTTCTCTGTTTTACTTATTTACTAATGCTAACTGATTCTGTAACAGCATAAAGAGTATAAATCACACACAAACAGTGACCATGTTTTGGCTTCTTAGCAACAAGAAGGGCCAGACCTAAGCACAAGTTTGTGTATGGGGCGGGGTGGGGTGGGGCGGGAACAATAGGGTTGGACTTAATGATAGAGTCAGTGAGTGTCTGAGACATCCCAAACTCTACAAGCAGGAGTGAAACTCACCAACAACTTAAATATCTAATTAATTCATCTTTCCCCCCACCCTTTTGTTCTTGAGCCTTGCTTAAGGGGCAATAAAAATAGGATGCTGTTTTGGCAACCCTTATATAGAAAGCAAGTCACATGGACATATAGTTTTACATAAAACTTTAAACTAAATTACTATAAGTTTATTGGGGGGAAGGAGATAAATTGAAGCCAGCTTGATGAAAAAATGAAAATATGAAAGAAAGAACTTTTGTAAAAAAGTATTCTAATTTGTCTCTGGCTCAGCACTACATAAAACCAAATATCATTATTTGTTAACAAATACCTTGGTTAACAAAGATATATATGATGCAGTAAATCATAACAATATTGTAAAGCCACAATTTCTATTCTGTCCCAAAGTACTTTTCTGTAACAAATGTGACAAAGTTCCTCCTCTGTCTTGGTGGGTCCTGCGCTTATTGGCAGATTTTCTTGCCTCAGAGATACACCATGTGGGTTGGGGAACAGCCCAGAGACATTCCACTCTGGAAGAACCCACAGTCCAGGTCAATTGGGAGGTTTGGGGGGAACCCGGGCCCACTCTCTACTCCGGGTTCCTGTGGACTGCAGCTATCTATAGTGCCTCCTGTAGCTGCAGGACAGCTACAACTCCCTGGGCTACTTCCCCATGGCCTCCTCCAAACACTTTCCTTATTCTCACCACAGGACCTTCCTCCTGGTGTCTGATAACGCTTGTGCTCCTCAGTCCCCCAGCAGCCCACCCTCTCACTCTCAGCTCCTTGCCCCCTCTTGCTCCCAGCTCCTCACACTCACACCACAAACTGAAGTGAGCTCCTTTTAAAACCCAGGTGCCCTGATTAGCCTGCCTTAATTGATTCTAGCAGCTTCTTCTTAATTGGCTCCAGATGTCCTAATTAGCCTGCCTGCCTTAACTGGTTCTAGCAGGTTCCTGATTACTCTAGTGGAGCCCCTGCTCTGGTCACTCAGGGAACAGAAAACTACTCATCCAGTGACCAGTATATTTGCCCTCTACCAGACTCCTGTAGCCCACTGGTCTGGGTCTGTCACACAAATAAATATACTACCAAGGTAATACTCACTGATGCTTTACCATTACAACAACTCACAGAAACACATCACTGTAATGCATAGCCAGATATTAAAACTTCTGTCATAATCAGTAAGTCTTCCAAATTAAGGTCAAGAGGGCTACTAGTATGCTTAGCCATCAGGAAAAAAATCATCAATGCAAATTTCCACTTGAAGAGAGCAATGATTTAAATTCAGGTGGCAAAAACTACCAACAAACAAATGAAGAGCAGTAAGTCATGGCCACTACATTTCTACTACAAATGTTAAGAATATTCCTCTTCACTAGTCTATGCTACATGGACATTTCATCCTTTCAACACAATTTCTCTCTCTACTCTAAACTAATTTTCACTTTTTACATTCACTGGGGTTGTACTGAGAGAAGTAAAACATAGATATGGAAAAGGTTAGTTTATAAAAACATAACTGGTTTCAATTCACTAAGTTTAACTCCCACTGTTCGTTTCAGAAATAACATCTCTGCACAAAACAATCACCACAGCCAAGATAGAATACAAGTAGAACAACGTTAAATCTAAAGTCATCTCTTACCCCATCCATCTTATATTTGAATACATTATTAATGCTCCACCTTCTTCTTCTCCAATCCATAGACAAGTTATCTAGTGCCTTAATTCCACGCTTGTGTCTAGAAAGAATTGGAAAGTTAGCTACTTTTCTGTGCAGAACACAGATGATGAGAAAAAATCACATGGAACATCAATTTCTCTAGTGAAGGTGATCTGGAACCCAACACTATATGGAATAAAGGCTACATTGAAACCTCCTATTTAGCACATCTGGATTAAGCCTAGGGTCATTTTGCTAAATCTTTCTGGTTTTAGTGTGGTTTTGAAAAGTCAAAATGGATTATATATGACCCGCATCCTCCAAAATTTGTGTGTGGAAGGGATGTGTGGTGTACTGGGAAATGGTTCTATCTATTACAAACAGAGATGTGCAAATTCAGAAATGGTTCTGATTTTGCAGTTTTAGGCTGGATCCCATTTAATCTGGACTGCAAATAACCGCAAAATTCAAATGACTAGCTCCAGTTTTGGTCCATCTCTATCATTATGATTTTGTTTTACAATCCATTTTTCAACAGTGTGATCAGAATATTTTACATTTTGCAAGAAGGCAAAATCTGAGGAGTTTGGGGAAACAGAGGGAATCAGATTATTACCAGTGACCGTCTCTTAAAAATAACATTAGAGTAAATTTTCATTTAATCTAAACATACCCAGCATCAAAGCTTAGAAATATGTCATAGACTATCATATTTTATTCACTTTACATCTTTCAGTCTTCAAATCTTGTCTTCCTTGAACAAAGACTTTCTTATTATCCCCCATACTGTTTTTATGCCCATATCACATTTATTCTGATGTATGCTGTCCTTGAGACTAAAATAAATAAATATTTATAATGATATTGCCTAGTCTTTCATTAAAAACAAAAACACCCCCCTCAAAAAAAAGAAACATGAAAACAACAACAACAAAAAACACAACAACAAATCATTTTGGCTTATGAAACAAATGCATGTAGCTCAAAGATTCATTTAACAACTAGTATTTGAAAATCTCCATGGATACACTGTTCAGAAGTTTTCCCCTTTGACAGCTACATGAACTGCTAACAACAATAATAAAAATAAGTTAAAAAGAAAAAAAGACCTAAAAAGCACAGAATCATGTGATTATTTATACTTCACATATGGGGCTGTATTTTACCCATGACGATTGTACAAAATTGACACGGCTTGATCAATAAATTGCAGCTCAAATATTCTCCACCGGCTTTGTTCTTCCTCTCTAATGACTGCTCAGCCACAAACCCTGATTCCTTTAATTAGAGTGGCTGCTCCTACCTCTTGCTTATGTAGGGTGATTTAATAAGCTGCATCTGCCACAATGAGGTAAGCAGGGATCATATCACATATCTCTGCAAAATTTCAATATCTGCTATGAACAGGTCAAAGTCAAAATCAGAACCCAGCCTCATAGTTGCAATGCCACCTATTGTTATTTTAGAAATTATTGCAAATATTTGCTGTCTTTGTAGCACACAATAATAATAAATAAGTACCAGGGCCAGCACTAAGGTTTCTAAACCACTAATGATGCCAAATCTTAGTGTAACAAATAGCTGCAAAAAAGGTGGGAGACACATAGAATTTGTTTTTTACTTCATCCTCTCCTCTCCTTCATCCTCACATCAGTATAGTAGGAAAGGATGTTATTAGCATCCTTAGGATGAAAACACTGGAGCTATCTGCTTGGTGTTTAGATTTAAATATGGATAAGCCCCAAAATATATTTTCCCTACATTATAGGGAAATGAATATTGGATCCACTAATCCTATTGGAAGTAGGATAATGAAGATAGTTTTCTGTCTGCAAATAATTCTGTGAGGTTTAGGGGCAATCATTGGAATTTTATGAGTTTAGCTTCCCACAAAAAGCCTTCCATGGTGGGGCCTTGAGTCATCATTCTATTTTTTTCATCTGAGTGCACAGGCTGCTTGGGAACAAATTAAGCAAAGGTTTCAACAACTAGCTTTATTTAAATACTCTCACTGTATGATCCTGGCCAGAGAAGACTCCATAAGATTAGAGGCAGCACTAGATCCACTGAAAACAATGAAAGCAAATTGAATGGATAGTGTGTGTGTGTACACATGCACACACAGGCCACTGAGCATAAGCGAAGGGCTTGTCTACATTACTGGCTGGATCGACGGGCAGGGATCAATCCAGTGGGGGGTTGATTTATCATGTCTAGGTGCAGGCAGAGTCGACGGGGGAGTGCCAGCCATCGACTTACCACAGTGAAGACACCACAGTAAGTAGATCTAAGTACGTCAAATTCAGCTACGTTATTCACGTAGCTGAAGTTGCATAACTTAGACCGACCCCCTTCCCCATCCTAGAGTTGACCAGGCCTAAGAAAAAGTAATTTAGAACAACCAAATGTAATTGCAAATTTCTAGCTCATAAATCTACTTTTAAATATTGATTAGTAGCAACAACAGTACATCACTGCTCCAATACTGCCCCTCTCTTTTAGGATTAGAACCTCAGAACAAACTAAGGTTGATGATGGGCATTTTTAGCAACCAGCTGAGTACCCAAATCACTGCCCACTACTGGAATGGAGTATCAATTATTTTGCTTATTGCCAGGAGTAGCACCTGTAAGGCCTTTGTACCAGCCTTAGCATAACTAAGGCAAAGCTGGAAGGGAGGGGCAATCACGAGGAGTGAATCTGACTGCATCCTCCCTGATATGCTGAGGTAAGTGTCTGTAAAAAACAGGAAGTCTATCTATATTTGACTTCTGGGGTGTGGGTGTTGGAACCCATGAGACTGCAGACTGCAAAAACACATCTGTATAACTAATGGTTTAAAAGTGCTTGCTTAATGTTTTTTCTTTGATTGACCTGTTGATGTAATTGTAGCAGTTACTAACATGAAAGGAATAGACAGGTCTGAGGAATTTGGATTTGACCTTCTGGACATCTCTTGGAATCCCTGGCAACAGGCAGATAGCTGGCTACTTGAACATTGTTGTTTGACCACTCAAGACGCCTCCAGACCATAGATAACTATTGTTTGGAGATGCTCTAAAACCTATTGTGTTTGTATGTGCTTGAGACTAAATAGAGCAGAGACTTTGACTAACGGCATTCTGATGAGTGTGCTGAAGACTAATAAAGTGAAGGCTTTAAGTAAAAGCACTTGATTTTGTGTGATTTATGCCAGCCATATAGCAAACAGAGGTGCTGCATCTCCCTTGGTTTATTTCCTGATACTGCCTTGCAGAGAGTAAAGTTACTGAGAGCTTTGAGTTTAGGGAACTGCGGGTAACAAGGTCATGAAGCTATGAAGACTTATACACACAGTTATTTAGATTATAAGGTTGTGGGGGCAGTTGACCATTTTTTCCTGTGTTTGTACAGCATCTACTCCTGGTCCATGACTAGGGCTCCTAGGTGCTACCACAAAATAATTAGTAAGTAATGATTAACTTTATGCACATGAGTAGTCCTCACTGAGTGCAGTGGGATTTCTAATATGCATATATCTTTGCAGGATTGGAGCTGAAATACTTGCCAGTATGGAACACAGAGTTCCTTCAAGATGTCTGCTGCAGTTGCACCTTTAAAGTTCTGAAAAGTCAAAAAGAGAATTTTAAAATCAAAAGGACGACTGGATCCAGCCTGTGCAGGGAAACAGAAAGGAGGGTGCAGTGGTACTGCTCCTAGCTAGTAATGCTGGCTACTTGAATGGAGCCAAGAGAGATACAGCAGTGTGGCAGTCTCCTTCCACATATGCACCAGCTGAGCATGGTTGATCTGGTATGGAGGGGAGTGCATGATACAGCCTACCAAAGAGCGGTGAAGCTGCCATGGGAGGAATCATGACCTACATCCATATCTCACATGCATCTTAAATTAAAGCACCAAACAGTCCTAAACATAAAGAGTTGCAAAATGAAAACCTTGTGACCTCTCTGTGTCCATTAAAATAAATGCTACTAATGATATTGGCAGATTGATCTGTAGTTGTGTTTTTTTCCCTTTTGCTTAGGAGTTAAATATTCAAAATATTAAATTAGTATTTCAGATATTAGAATGTTATTAAAATAATCTGCGGCTGAAAGTGATACATCTTTTAACACAAATAAAGTTCAATAAGCAGCATATTTTTGGCTCAACTATTTTCTCAGGGGTAAAATCATGTGAATGAAACTTTTGAGGGGGATGATTTTCACACTTTATTTAGAAGGCTGGCTGCTGAGCTTTTCTGGGGTAATTCTTGCCATTAAATACTAATTCAATAAATAACATTTGCAAAGTTGTATGCAATATTGTCTGGGCAACACCAATATTTTTTTAGCGACAGATGTCCCTTTGCTAACATGAATGCAGCATTCTAATACACACACACACAAATATTTGTGCATATTCAGAAATAGTGTGATACTCATGAGCACAACACAAGCTATTACTTGTCTTTAAACAAAGTTTGCATTACCCAATGGGAAAAACAAAGATTGTTTTAAGAGTGTTCTTCCCTTCTCTTTTTCTTTTAAAATGCAATTCCAGAAGTATAATACATAGGTAGGTCTTTAAGTACAGTCAACTTATATACATAATTAAATGAAGTGGTTAAAGCAGTGCGTTTCCCACAAGTATACCTTTCAATAAAATTGCAGTTCTATTACAGTTTAGTTTCTTGTGTATGTTATTAAGAATGATGTCACATAATCTCAAATAGTAACAATTTGATGCTTCAGGAAAGAGAGCATCTCTTACCTATATTTGGTAAAGCTCCAGGTAAATGTTATTCATTTTTAATATTGGAGTAATAAATAGCTGGGTATCATCTGCACTGCAAACTCATTTCTCTGAATAATGAGAGTAAGCAGGATGCAAACAGAAAAACATCAAAGGACCTAAAACCAATCCCAGAGGGGTATAACAATTAAAATTATATATTATAGAGAGAGATTTATACTGGCCTAAATAAACCAATGTCAAGCAATACACTGTACCAAATGATGTCATCAACAGGGATGAAACACATGTATTAGAATCAATTAGCACATTCTTAACAGTGTCATTAAAACCATCATCTCTGTTCTGTGTTTTCAAAAGACTCATAGAAATATTTCAAATAAAAGTAAGTCAGTAATAGAGAACTTTTTCCCCAATTAATTTTGATTTTAAACAAGCTTAAAAAGTGGACTAAGCAGAAAGGTCAGTTGTTACTAACTTTGTTTTTTCTAATAGCAGAAAGGCAAAAGCTTTAAAATTTGATGATACGACTCCATAATTCAGTGTCAGGTTAGTTATCCTGAAAATTATGCTAATTACAGCTGGCAAGCCCTCCTGCAAGAAGCCAAGCCAAGCACTTTTGTTTGTAATGCACATATTGGAGGCAACCGAAGTGGGGACTGGACCCAATATTGTCTGTTTTAATTCTGAAGCATATCTATTGTAACTGCTTTGAAATTTTCAGAAAAGTTATGTAAAAAGTAACAGAGGGTCCTGTGGCACCTTTAAGGCTAACAAGTATAGGGAGCATAAGCTTTTGTGGGTAAGAACCTCACTTCTTCAGATGCAAGTAATGGAAATCTCCAGAGGCAGGTATAAATCAGTATGGAGATAACGAGGTTAGTTCAATCAAGGAGGGTGAGGTGCTCTGCTAGCAGTTGAGGTGTGAACACCAAGGGAGGAGAAACTGCTTTTGTAGTTGGATAGCCATTCACAGTCTTTGTTTAATCCTGATCTGATGGTGTCAAATTTGCAAATGAACTGGAGCTCAGCAGTTTCTCTTTGGAGTCTGGTCCTGAAGTTTTTTTG